>NW_028116958.1:0-95899 GCF_964273445.1 Streptopelia decaocto | reverse complement strand
TCTCCCGGAGTTGGAGAGATTTGGACGTGAAAGGGTACCAGTCTTGTCGGGGATTGGGAACCCTTCGCCAGAATGTCCAAAGTTTCAGCGGGATTTCCAAAATGTTGAAAAGAACTCGAAACATGTCAACCTTGCGTACTGAGAATCTCTCCCGGAGTTTGAGAGATTTGGACGTGAAAGGGTACCAGTCTTGTCGGGGATTGGGAACCCTTCGCCAGAATGTCCAAAGTTTCAGCGGGATTTCCAAAATGTTGAAAGGAACTCGAAACATGTCAACCTTGGTTTTGAGAATCTCTCCCGGAGTTTGAGAGATTTGGACGTGAAAGGGTACCAGTCTTGTCGGGGATTGGGAACCCTTCGCGAGAATGTCCAAAGTTTCAGCGGGATTTCCAAAATGTTGAAAGGAACTCGAAACATGTCAACCTTGGTTTTGAGAATCTCTCCCGGAGTTTGAGAGATTTGGACGTGAAAGGGTACCAGTCTTGTCGGGGATTGGGAACCCTTCGCGAGAATGTCCAAAGTTTCAGCGGGATTTCCAAAATTTGAAAGGAACTCGAAACATGACAACCTTGGTTTTGAGAATCTCTCCCGGAGTTTGAGAGATTTGGACGTGAAAGGGTACCAGTCTTGTCGGGGATTGGGAACCCTTCGCGAGAATGTCCAAAGTTTCAGCGGGATTTCCAAAATGTTGAAAGGAACTCGAAACATGTCAACCTTGGTTTTGAGAATCTCTCCCGGAGTTTGAGAGATTTGGACGTGAAAGGGTACCAGTCTTGTCGGGGATTGGGAACCCTTCGCCAGAATGTCCAAAGTTTCAGCGGGATTTCCAAAATGTTGAAAGGAACTCGAAACATGTCAACCTTGGTTTTGAGAATCTCTCCCGGAGTTTGAGAGATTTGGACGTGAAAGGGTACCAGTCTTGTCGGGGATTGGGAACCCTTCGCCAGAATGTCCAAAGTTTCAGCGGGATTTCCAAAATGTTGAAAGGAACTCGAAACATGTCAACCTTGGTTTTGAGAATCTCTCCCGGAGTTGGAGAGATTTGGACGTGAAAGGGTACCAGTCTTGTCGGGGATTGGGAACCCTTCGCCAGAATGTCCAAAGTTTCAGCGGGATTTCCAAAATGTTGAAAGGAACTCGAAACATGTCAACCTTGGTTTTGAGAATCTCTCCCGGAGTTTGAGAGATTTGGACGTGAAAGGGTACCAGTCTTGTCGGGGATTGGGAACCCTTCGCGAGAATGTCCAAAGTTTCAGCGGGATTTCCAAAATGTTGAAAGGAACTCGAAACATGTCAACCTTGGTTTTGAGAATCTCTCCCGGAGTTTGAGAGATTTGGACGTGAAAGGGTACCAGTCTTGTCGGGGATTGGGAACCCTTCGCGAGAATGTCCAAAGTTTCAGCGGGATTTCCAAAATGTTGAGAGGAACTCGAAACATGTCAACCTTGGTTTTGAGAATCTCTCCCGGAGTTTGAGAGATTTGGACGTGAAAGGGTACCAGTCTTGTCGGGGATCGGGAACCCTTCGCGAGAATGTCCAAAGTTTCAGCGGGATTTCCAAAATGTTGAAAGGAACTCGAAACATGACAACCTTGGTTTTGAGAATCTCTCCCGGAGTTTGAGAGATTTGGACGTGAAAGGGTACCAGTCTTGTCGGGGATCGGGAACCCTTCGCGGGAACGTCCAAAGTTTCAGCGGGATTTCCAAAATGTTGAAAGGAACTCGAAACATGTCAACCTTGGTTTTGAGAATCTCTCCCGGAGTTTGAGAGATTTGGACGTGAAAGGGTACCAGTCTTGTCGGGGATTGGGAACCCTTCGCGAGAACGTCCAAAGTTTCAGCGGGATTTCCAAAATGTTGAAAGGAACTCGAAACATGTCAACCTTGGTTTTGAGAATCTCTCCCGGAGTTTGAGAGATTTGGACGTGAAAGGGTACCAGTCTTGTCGGGGATTGGGAACCCTTCGCCAGAATGTCCAAAGTTTCAGCGGGATTTCCAAAATGTTGAAAGGAACTCGAAACATGTCAACCTTGGTTTTGAGAATCTCTCCCGGAGTTTGAGAGATTTGGACGTGAAAGGGTACCAATCTTTTCGCGGATTGGGAACCCTTCGCGAGAATGTCCAAAGTTTCAGCGGGATTTCCAAAATGTTGAAAGGAACTCGAAACATGTCAACCTTGGTTTTGAGAATCTCTCCCGGAGTTTGAGAGATTTGGACGTGAAAGGGTACCAGTCTTGTCGGGGATCGGGAACCCTTCGCGAGAATGTCCAGAGTTTCAGCGGGATTTCCAAAATGTTGAAAGGAACTCGAAACATGTCAACCTTGGTTTTGAGAATCTCTCCCGGAGTTTGAGAGATTTGGACGTGAAAGGGTACCAGTCTTGTCGGGGATCGGGAACCCTTCGCGAGAATGTCCAGAGTTTCAGCGGGATTTCCAAAATGTTGAAAGGAACTCGAAACATGTCAACCTTGGTTTTGAGAATCTCTCCCGGAGTTTGAGAGATTTGGACGTGAAATGGTACCAATCTTTTCGCGGATTGGGAACCCTTCGCGAGAATGTCCAAAGTTTCAGCGGGATTTCCAAAATGTTGAAAGGAACTCGAAACATGTCAACCTTGGTTTTGAGAATCTCTCCCGGAGTTTGAGAGATTTGGACGTGAAAGGGTACCAGTCTTGTCGGGGATCGGGAACCCTTCGCGAGAATGTCCAAAGTTTCAGCGGGATTTCCAAAATGTTGAAAGGAACTCGAAACATGTCAACCTTGGTTTTGAGAATCTCTCCCGGAGTTTGAGAGATTTGGACGTGAAAGGGTACCAGTCTTGTCGGGGATCGGGAACCCTTCGCGAGAATGTCCAAAGTTTCAGCGGGATTTCCAAAATGTTGAAAGGAACTCGAAACATGTCAACCTTGGTTTTGAGAATCTCTCCCGGAGTTTGAGAGATTTGGACGTGAAAGGGTACCAGTCTTGTCGGGGATTGGGAACCCTTCGCGACAATGTCCAAAGTTTCAGCGGGATTTCCAAAATGTTGAAAGGAACTCGAAACATGTCAACCTTGGTTTTGAGAATCTCTCCCGGAGTTGGAGAGATTTGGACGTGAAAGGGTACCAGTCTTGTCGGGGATCGGGAACCCTTCGCGAGAATGTCCAAAGTTTCAGCGGGATTTCCAAAATGTTGAAAGGAACTCGAAACATGTCAACCTTGGTTTTGAGAATCTCTCCCGGAGTTTGAGAGATTTGGACGTGAAAGGGTACCAGTCTTGTCGGGGATCGGGAACCCTTCGCGAGAATGTCCAAAGTTTCAGCGGGATTTCCAAAATGTTGAAAGGAACTCGAAACATGTCAACCTTGGTTTTGAGAATCTCTCCCGGAGTTTGAGAGATTTGGACGTGAAAGGGTACCAGTCTTGTCGGGGATTGGGAACCCTTCGCCAGAATGTCCAAAGTTTCAGCGGGATTTCCAAAATGTTGAAAGGAACTCGAAACATGTCAACCTTGGTTTTGAGAATCTCTCCCGGAGTTTGAGAGATTTGGACGTGAAAGGGTACCAATCTTTTCGCGGATTGGGAACCCTTCGCGAGAATGTCCAAAGTTTCAGCGGGATTTCCAAAATGTTGAAAGGAACTCGAAACATGTCAACCTTGGTTTTGAGAATCTCTCCCGGAGTTTGAGAGATTTGGACGTGAAAGGGTACCAGTCTTGTCGGGGATCGGGAACCCTTCGCGAGAATGTCCAGAGTTTCAGCGGGATTTCCAAAATGTTGAAAGGAACTCGAAACATGTCAACCTTGGTTTTGAGAATCTCTCCCGGAGTTTGAGAGATTTGGACGTGAAAGGGTACCAGTCTTGTCGGGGATTGGGAACCCTTCGCGAGAATGTCCAAAGTTTCAGCGGGATTTCCAAAATGTTGAAAGGAACTCGAAACATGTCAACCTTGGTTTTGAGAATCTCTCCCGGAGTTTGAGAGATTTGGACGTGAAATGGTACCAATCTTTTCGCGGATTGGGAACCCTTCGCGAGAATGTCCAAAGTTTCAGCGGGATTTCCAAAATGTTGAAAGGAACTCGAAACATGTCAACCTTGGTTTTGAGAATCTCTCCCGGAGTTTGAGAGATTTGGACGTGAAAGGGTACCAGTCTTGTCGGGGATCGGGAACCCTTCGCGAGAATGTCCAAAGTTTCAGCGGGATTTCCAAAATGTTGAAAGGAACTCGAAACATGACAACCTTGGTTTTGAGAATCTCTCCCGGAGTTTGAGAGATTTGGACGTGAAAGGGTACCAGTCTTGTCGGGGATCGGGAACCCTTCGCGGGAACGTCCAAAGTTTCAGCGGGATTTCCAAAATGTTGAAAGGAACTCGAAACATGTCAACCTTGGTTTTGAGAATCTCTCCCGGAGTTTGAGAGATTTGGACGTGAAAGGGTACCAGTCTTGTCGGGGATTGGGAACCCTTCGCGAGAACGTCCAAAGTTTCAGCGGGATTTCCAAAATGTTGAAAGGAACTCGAAACATGTCAACCTTGGTTTTGAGAATCTCTCCCGGAGTTTGAGAGATTTGGACGTGAAAGGGTACCAGTCTTGTCGGGGATTGGGAACCCTTCGCCAGAATGTCCAAAGTTTCAGCGGGATTTCCAAAATGTTGAAAGGAACTCGAAACATGTCAACCTTGGTTTTGAGAATCTCTCCCGGAGTTTGAGAGATTTGGACGTGAAAGGGTACCAATCTTTTCGCGGATTGGGAACCCTTCGCGAGAATGTCCAAAGTTTCAGCGGGATTTCCAAAATGTTGAAAGGAACTCGAAACATGTCAACCTTGGTTTTGAGAATCTCTCCCGGAGTTTGAGAGATTTGGACGTGAAAGGGTACCAGTCTTGTCGGGGATCGGGAACCCTTCGCGAGAATGTCCAGAGTTTCAGCGGGATTTCCAAAATGTTGAAAGGAACTCGAAACATGTCAACCTTGGTTTTGAGAATCTCTCCCGGAGTTTGAGAGATTTGGACGTGAAAGGGTACCAGTCTTGTCGGGGATCGGGAACCCTTCGCGAGAATGTCCAGAGTTTCAGCGGGATTTCCAAAATGTTGAAAGGAACTCGAAACATGTCAACCTTGGTTTTGAGAATCTCTCCCGGAGTTTGAGAGATTTGGACGTGAAATGGTACCAATCTTTTCGCGGATTGGGAACCCTTCGCGAGAATGTCCAAAGTTTCAGCGGGATTTCCAAAATGTTGAAAGGAACTCGAAACATGTCAACCTTGGTTTTGAGAATCTCTCCCGGAGTTTGAGAGATTTGGACGTGAAAGGGTACCAGTCTTGTCGGGGATCGGGAACCCTTCGCGAGAATGTCCAAAGTTTCAGCGGGATTTCCAAAATGTTGAAAGGAACTCGAAACATGTCAACCTTGGTTTTGAGAATCTCTCCCGGAGTTTGAGAGATTTGGACGTGAAAGGGTACCAGTCTTGTCGGGGATCGGGAACCCTTCGCGAGAATGTCCAAAGTTTCAGCGGGATTTCCAAAATGTTGAAAGGAACTCGAAACATGTCAACCTTGGTTTTGAGAATCTCTCCCGGAGTTTGAGAGATTTGGACGTGAAAGGGTACCAGTCTTGTCGGGGATTGGGAACCCTTCGCGACAATGTCCAAAGTTTCAGCGGGATTTCCAAAATGTTGAAAGGAACTCGAAACATGTCAACCTTGGTTTTGAGAATCTCTCCCGGAGTTGGAGAGATTTGGACGTGAAAGGGTACCAGTCTTGTCGGGGATCGGGAACCCTTCGCGAGAATGTCCAAAGTTTCAGCGGGATTTCCAAAATGTTGAAAGGAACTCGAAACATGTCAACCTTGGTTTTGAGAATCTCTCCCGGAGTTTGAGAGATTTGGACGTGAAAGGGTACCAGTCTTGTCGGGGATCGGGAACCCTTCGCGAGAATGTCCAAAGTTTCAGCGGGATTTCCAAAATGTTGAAAGGAACTCGAAACATGTCAACCTTGGTTTTGAGAATCTCTCCCGGAGTTTGAGAGATTTGGACGTGAAAGGGTACCAGTCTTGTCGGGGATTGGGAACCCTTCGCCAGAATGTCCAAAGTTTCAGCGGGATTTCCAAAATGTTGAAAGGAACTCGAAACATGTCAACCTTGGTTTTGAGAATCTCTCCCGGAGTTTGAGAGATTTGGACGTGAAAGGGTACCAATCTTTTCGCGGATTGGGAACCCTTCGCGAGAATGTCCAAAGTTTCAGCGGGATTTCCAAAATGTTGAAAGGAACTCGAAACATGTCAACCTTGGTTTTGAGAATCTCTCCCGGAGTTTGAGAGATTTGGACGTGAAAGGGTACCAGTCTTGTCGGGGATCGGGAACCCTTCGCGAGAATGTCCAGAGTTTCAGCGGGATTTCCAAAATGTTGAAAGGAACTCGAAACATGTCAACCTTGGTTTTGAGAATCTCTCCCGGAGTTTGAGAGATTTGGACGTGAAAGGGTACCAGTCTTGTCGGGGATTGGGAACCCTTCGCGAGAATGTCCAAAGTTTCAGCGGGATTTCCAAAATGTTGAAAGGAACTCGAAACATGTCAACCTTGGTTTTGAGAATCTCTCCCGGAGTTTGAGAGATTTGGACGTGAAATGGTACCAATCTTTTCGCGGATTGGGAACCCTTCGCGAGAATGTCCAAAGTTTCAGCGGGATTTCCAAAATGTTGAAAGGAACTCGAAACATGTCAACCTTGGTTTTGAGAATCTCTCCCGGAGTTTGAGAGATTTGGACGTGAAAGGGTACCAGTCTTGTCGGGGATCGGGAACCCTTCGCGAGAATGTCCAAAGTTTCAGCGGGATTTCCAAAATGTTGAAAGGAACTCGAAACATGTCAACCTTGGTTTTGAGAATCTCTCCCGGAGTTTGAGAGATTTGGACGTGAAAGGGTACCAGTCTTGTCGGGGATTGGGAACCCTTCGCGACAATGTCCAAAGTTTCAGCGGGATTTCCAAAATGTTGAAAGGAACTCGAAACATGTCAACCTTGGTTTTGAGAATCTCTCCCGGAGTTGGAGAGATTTGGACGTGAAAGGGTACCAATCTTTTCGCGGATTGGGAACCCTTCGCGAGAATGTCCAAAGTTTCAGCGGGATTTCCAAAATGTTGAAAGGAACTCGAAACATGTCAACCTTGGTTTTGAGAATCTCTCCCGGAGTTTGAGAGATTTGGACGTGAAAGGGTACCAGTCTTGTCGGGGATCGGGAACCCTTCGCGAGAATGTCCAAAGTTTCAGCGGGATTTCCAAAATGTTGAAAGGAACTCGAAACATGTCAACCTTGGTTTTGAGAATCTCTCCCGGAGTTTGAGAGATTTGGACGTGAAAGGGTACCAGTCTTGTCGGGGATTGGGAACCCTTTGCCAGAATGTCCAAAGTTTCAGCGGGATTTCCAAAATGTTGAAAGGAACTCGAAACATGTCAACCTTGGTTTTGAGAATCTCTCCCGGAGTTTGAGAGATTTGGACGTGAAATGGTACCAAACTTTTCGCGGATTGGGAACCCTTCGCGAGAATGTCCAAAGTTTCAGAGGGATTTCCAAAATGTTGAAAGGAACTCGAAACATGTCAACCTTGGTTTTGAGAATCTCTCCCGGAGTTTGAGAGATTTGGACGTGAAAGGGTACCAGTCTTGTCGGGGATCGGGAACCCTTCGCGAGAATGTCCAAAGTTTCAGCGGGATTTCCAAAATGTTGAAAGGAACTCGAAACATGTCAACCTTGGTTTTGAGAATCTCTCCCGGAGTTTGAGAGATTTGGACGTGAAAGGGTACCAGTCTTGTCGGGGATTGGGAACCCTTCGCGAGAATGTCCAAAGTTTCAGCGGGATTTCCAAAATGTTGAAAGGAACTCGAAACATGTCAACCTTGGTTTTGAGAATCTCTCCCGGAGTTTGAGAGATTTGGACGTGAAAGGGTACCAGTCTTGTCGGGGATTGGGAACCCTTCGCGAGAATGTCCAAAGTTTCAGCGGGATTTCCAAAATGTTGAAAGGAACTCGAAACATGTCAACCTTGGTTTTGAGAATCTCTCCCGGAGTTTGAGAGATTTGGACGTGAAAGGGTACCAGTCTTGTCGCGGATTGGGAACCCTTCGCGAGAATGTCCAAAGTTTCAGCGGGATTTCCAAAATGTTGAAAGGAACTCGAAACATGTCAACCTTGGTTTTGAGAATCTCTCCTGGAGTTTGAGAGATTTGGACGTGAAAGGGTACCAGTCTTGTCGGGGATTGGGAACCCTTCGCGACAATGTCCAAAGTTTCAGCGGGATTTCCAAAATGTTGAAAGGAACTCGAAACATGTCAACCTTGGTTTTGAGAATCTCTCCCGGAGTTTGAGAGATTTGGACGTGAAAGGGTACCAATCGTTTCGCGGATTGGGAACCCTTCGCCAGAATGTCCAAAGTTTCAGCGGGATTTCCAAAATGTTGAAAGGAACTCGAAACATGTCAACCTTGGTTTTGAGAATCTCTCCCGGAGTTTGAGAGATTTGGACGTGAAAGGGTACCAGTCTTGTCGGGGATCGGGAACCCTTCGCGAGAATGTCCAAAGTTTCAGCGGGATTTCCAAAATGTTGAAAGGAACTCGAAACATGTCAACCTTGGTTTTGAGAATCTCTCCCGGAGTTTGAGAGATTTGGACGTGAAAGGGTACCAGTCTTGTCGGGGATTGGGAACCCTTCGCGAGAATGTCCAAAGTTTCAGCGGGATTTCCAAAATGTTGAGAGGAACTCGAAACATGTCAACCTTGGTTTTGAGAATCTCTCCCGGAGTTTGAGAGATTTGGACGTGAAAGGGTACCAGTCTTGTCGGGGATCGGGAACCCTTCGCGAGAATGTCCAAAGTTTCAGCGGGATTTCCAAAATGTTGAAAGGAACTCGAAACATGTCAACCTTGGTTTTGAGAATCTCTCCCGGAGTTTGAGAGATTTGGACGTGAAAGGGTACCAGTCTTGTCGGGGATTGGGAACCCTTCGCGGGAACGTCCGAAGTTTCAGCGGGATTTCCAAAATGTTGAAAGGAACTCGAAACATGTCAACCTTGGTTTTGAGAATCTCTCCCGGAGTTTGAGAGATTTGGACGTGAAAGGGTACCAGTCTTGTCGGGGATTGGGAACCCTTCGCGAGAATGTCCAAAGTTTCAGCGGGATTTCCAAAATGTTGAAAGGAACTCGAAACATGTCAACCTTGGTTTTGAGAATCTCTCCCGGAGTTTGAGAGATTTGGACGTGAAAGGGTACCAGTCTTGTCGGGGATTGGGAACCCTTCGCGAGAATGTCCAAAGTTTCAGCGGGATTTCCAAAATGTTGAAAGGAACTCGAAACATGTCAACCTTGGTTTTGAGAATCTCTCCCGGAGTTTGAGAGATTTGGACGTGAAAGGGTACCAATCTTTTCGCGGATTGGGAACCCTTCGCGAGAATGTCCAAAGTTTCAGAGGGATTTCCAAAATGTTGAAAGGAACTCGAAACATGTCAACCTTGGTTTTGAGAATCTCTCCCGGAGTTTGAGAGATTTGTACGTGAAAGGGTACCAGTCTTGTCGGGGATCGGGAACCCTTCGCGAGAATGTCCAAAGTTTCAGCGGGATTTCCAAAATGTTGAAAGGAACTCGAAACATGTCAACCTTGGTTTTGAGAATCTCTCCCGGAGTTTGAGAGATTTGGACGTGAAAGGGTACCAGTCTTGTCGCGGATTGGGAACCCTTCGCGAGAATGTCCAAAGTTTCAGCGGGATTTCCAAAATGTTGAAAGGAACTCGAAACATGTCAACCTTGGTTTTGAGAATCTCTCCTGGAGTTTGAGAGATTTGGACGTGAAAGGGTACCAGTCTTGTCGGGGATTGGGAACCCTTCGCGACAATGTCCAAAGTTTCAGCGGGATTTCCAAAATGTTGAAAGGAACTCGAAACATGTCAACCTTGGTTTTGAGAATCTCTCCCGGAGTTTGAGAGATTTGGACGTGAAAGGGTACCAATCGTTTCGCGGATTGGGAACCCTTCGCCAGAATGTCCAAAGTTTCAGCGGGATTTCCAAAATGTTGAAAGGAACTCGAAACATGTCAACCTTGGTTTTGAGAATCTCTCCCGGAGTTTGAGAGATTTGGACGTGAAAGGGTACCAGTCTTGTCGGGGATCGGGAACCCTTCGCGAGAATGTCCAAAGTTTCAGCGGGATTTCCAAAATGTTGAAAGGAACTCGAAACATGTCAACCTTGGTTTTGAGAATCTCTCCCGGAGTTTGAGAGATTTGGACGTGAAAGGGTACCAGTCTTGTCGGGGATTGGGAACCCTTCGCGAGAATGTCCAAAGTTTCAGCGGGATTTCCAAAATGTTGAAAGGAACTCGAAACATGTCAACCTTGGTTTTGAGAATCTCTCCCGGAGTTTGAGAGATTTGGACGTGAAAGGTTACCAGTCTTGTCGGGGATTGGGAACCCTTCGCGACAATGTCCAAAGTTTCAGCGGGATTTCCAAAATGTTGAGAGGAACTCGAAACATGTCAACCTTGGTTTTGAGAATCTCTCCCGGAGTTTGAGAGATTTGGACGTGAAAGGGTACCAGTCTTGTCGGGGATCGGGAACCCTTCGCGAGAATGTCCAAAGTTTCAGCGGGATTTCCAAAATGTTGAAAGGAACTCGAAACATGACAACCTTGGTTTTGAGAATCTCTCCCGGAGTTTGAGAGATTTGGACGTGAAAGGGTACCAGTCTTGTCGGGGATTGGGAACCCTTCGCGGGAACGTCCAAAGTTTCAGCGGGATTTCCAAAATGTTGAAAGGAACTCGAAACATGTCAACCTTGGTTTTGAGAATCTCTCCCGGAGTTTGAGAGATTTGGACGTGAAAGGGTACCAGTCTTGTCGGGGATTGGGAACCCTTCGCGACAATGTCCAAAGTTTCAGCGGGATTTCCAAAATGTTGAAAGGAACTCGAAACATGTCAACCTTGGTTTTGAGAATCTCTCCCGGAGTTTGAGAGATTTGGACGTGAAAGGGTACCAGTCTTGTCGGGGATTGGGAACCCTTCGCCAGAATGTCCAAAGTTTCAGCGGGATTTCCAAAATGTTGAAAGGAACTCGAAACATGTCAACCTTGGTTTTGAGAATCTCTCCCGGAGTTTGAGAGATTTGGACGTGAAAGGGTACCAATCTTTTCGCGGATTGGGAACCCTTCGCGAGAATGTCCAAAGTTTCAGCGGGATTTCCAAAATGTTGAAAGGAACTCGAAACATGTCAACCTTGGTTTTGAGAATCTCTCCCGGAGTTTGAGAGATTTGGACGTGAAAGGGTACCAGTCTTGTCGGGGATCGGGAACCCTTCACGAGAATGTCCAAAGTTTCAGCGGGATTTCCAAAATGTTGAAAGGAACTCGAAACATGTCAACCTTGGTTTTGAGAATCTCTCCCGGAGTTTGAGAGATTTGTACGTGAAAGGGTACCAGTCTTGTCGGGGATCGGGAACCCTTCGCGAGAATGTCCAAAGTTTCAGCGGGATTTCCAAAATGTTGAAAGGAACTCGAAACATGTCAACCTTGGTTTTGAGAATCTCTCCCGGAGTTTGAGAGATTTGGACGTGAAAGGGTACCAGTCTTGTCGGGGATTGGGAACCCTTCGCGAGAATGTCCAAAGTTTCAGCGGGATTTCCAAAATGTTGAAAGGAACTCGAAACATGTGAACCTTGGTTTTGAGAATCTCTCCCGGAGTTTGAGAGATTTGGACGTGAAAGGGTACCAGTCTTGTCGGGGATTGGGAACCCTTCGCGAGAATGTCCAAAGTTTCAGCGGGATTTCCAAAATGTTGAAAGGAACTCGAAACATGTCAACCTTGGTTTTGAGAATCTCTCCCGGAGTTTGAGAGATTTGGACGTGAAAGGGTACCAGTCTTGTCGCGGATTGGGAACCCTTCGCGAGAATGTCCAAAGTTTCAGCGGGATTTCCAAAATGTTGAAAGGAACTCGAAACATGTCAACCTTGGTTTTGAGAATCTCTCCCGGAGTTTGAGAGATTTGGACGTGAAAGGGTACCAGTCTTGTCGGGGATTGGGAACCCTTCGCGAGAATGTCCAAAGTTTCAGCGGGATTTCCAAAATGTTGAAAGGAACTCAAAACATGTCAACCTTGGTTTTGAGAATCTCTCCCGGAGTTGGAGAGATTTGGACGTGAAAGGGTACCAGTCTTGTCGGGAATTGGGAACCCTTCGCGAGAATGTCCAAAGTTTCAGCGGGATTTCCAAAATGTTGAAAGGAACTCGAAACATGTCAACCTTGGTTTTGAGAATCTCTCCCGGAGTCTGAGAGATTTGGACGTGAAAGGGTACCAGTCTTGTCGGGGATTGGGAACCCTTCGCGACAATGTCCAAAGTTTCAGCGGGATTTCCAAAATGTTGAAAGGAACTCGAAACATGTCAACCTTGGTTTTGAGAATCTCTCCCAGAGTTTGAGAGATTTGGACGTGAAAGGGTACCAATCTTTTCGCGGATTGGGAACCCTTCGCGAGAATGTCCAATGTTTCGGAGGGATTTCCAAAATGTTGAAAGGAACTCGAAACATGTCAACCTTGGTTTTGAGAATCTCTCCCGGAGTTTGAGAGATTTGGACGTGAAATGGTACCAGTCTTGTCGGGGATTGGGAACCCTTCGCGAGAATGTCCAAAGTTTCAGCGGGATTTCCAAAATGTTGAAAGGAACTCGAAACATGTCAACCTTGGTTTTGAGAATCTCTCCCGGAGTTTGAGAGATTTGGACGTGAAAGGGTACCAGTCTTGTCGGGGATTGGGAACCCTTCGCGAGAATGTCCAAAGTTTCAGCGGGATTTCCAAAATGTTGAAAGGAACTCGAAACATGTCAACCTTGGTTTTGAGAATCTCTCCCGGAGTTGGAGAGATTTGGACGTGAAAGGGTACCAGTCTTGTCGGGGATCGGGAACCCTTCGCGAGAATGTCCAAAGTTTCAGCGGGATTTCCAAAATGTTGAAAGGAACTCGAAACATGTCAACCTTGGTTTCGAGAATCTCTCCCGGAGTTGGAGAGATTTGGACGTGAAAGGGTACCAGTCTTGTCGGGATTGGGAACCCTTCGCGAGAATGTCCAAAGTTTCAGCGGGATTTCCAAAATGTTGAGAGGAACTCGAAACATGTCAACCTTGGTTTTGAGAATCTCTCCCGGAGTTTGAGAGATTTGGACGTGAAAGGGTACCAGTCTTGTCGGGGATTGGGAACCCTTCGCGAGAATGTCCAAAGTTTCAGCGGGATTTCCAAAATGTTGAGAGGAACTCGAAACATGTCAACCTTGGTTTTGAGAATCTCTCCCAGAGTTTGAGAGATTTGGACGTGAAAGGGTACCAATCTTTTCGCGGATTGGGAACCCTTCGCGAGAATGTCCAATGTTTCGGAGGGATTTCCAAAATGTTGAAAGGAACTCGAAACATGTCAACCTTGGTTTTGAGAATCTCTCCCGGAGTTTGAGAGATTTGGACGTGAAATGGTACCAGTCTTGTCGGGGATTGGGAACCCTTCGCGAGAATGTCCAAAGTTTCAGCGGGATTTCCAAAATGTTGAAAGGAACTCGAAACATGTCAACCTTGGTTTTGAGAATCTCTCCCGGAGTTTGAGAGATTTGGACGTGAAAGGGTACCAGTCTTGTCGGGGATTGGGAACCCTTCGCGAGAATGTCCAAAGTTTCAGCGGGATTTCCAAAATGTTGAAAGGAACTCGAAACATGTCAACCTTGGTTTTGAGAATCTCTCCCGGAGTTGGAGAGATTTGGACGTGAAAGGGTACCAGTCTTGTCGGGGATCGGGAACCCTTCGCGAGAATGTCCAAAGTTTCAGCGGGATTTCCAAAATGTTGAAAGGAACTCGAAACATGTCAACCTTGGTTTCGAGAATCTCTCCCGGAGTTGGAGAGATTTGGACGTGAAAGGGTACCAGTCTTGTCGGGGATTGGGAACCCTTCGCGAGAATGTCCAAAGTTTCAGCGGGATTTCCAAAATGTTGAAAGGAACTCGAAACATGTCAACCTTGGTTTTGAGAATCTCTCCCGGAGTTGGAGAGATTTGGACGTGAAAGGGTACCAGTCTTGTCGGGGATTGGGAACCCTTCGCGAGAATGTCCAAAGTTTCAGCGGGATTTCCAAAATGTTGAGAGGAACTCGAAACATGTCAACCTTGGTTTTGAGAATCTCTCCCGGAGTTTGAGAGATTTGGACGTGAAAGGGTACCAGTCTTGTCGGGGATTGGGAACCCTTCGCCAGAATGTCCAAAGTTTCAGTGGGATTTCCAAAATGTTGAAAAGAACTCGAAACATGTCAACCTTGGTTTTGAGAATCTCTCCCGGAGTTGGAGAGATTTGGACGTGAAAGGGTACCAGTCTTGTCGGGGATTGGGAACCCTTCGCGAGAATGTCCAAAGTTTCAGCGGGATATCCAAAATGTTGAAAGGAACTCGAAACATGTCAACCTTAGTTTTGAGAATCTCTCCCGGAGTTTGAGAGATTTGGACGTGAAAGGTTACCAGTCTTGTCGGGGATTGGGAACCCTTCGCGACAATGTCCAAAGTTTCAGCGGGATTTCCAAAATGTTGAGAGGAACTCGAAACATGTCAACCTTGGTTTTGAGAATCTCTCCCGGAGTTTGAGAGATTTGGACGTGAAAGGGTACAAGTCTTGTCGGGGATCGGGAACCCTTCGCGAGAATGTCCAAAGTTTCAGCGGGATTTCCAAAATGTTGAAAGGAACTCGAAACATGACAACCTTGGTTTTGAGAATCTCTCCCGGAGTTTGAGAGATTTGGACGTGAAAGGGTACCAGTCTTGTCGGGGATTGGGAACCCTTCGCGGGAACGTCCAAAGTTTCAGCGGGATTTCCAAAATGTTGAAAGGAACTCGAAACATGTCAACCTTGGTTTTGAGAATCTCTCCCGGAGTTTGAGAGATTTGGACGTGAAAGGGTACCAGTCTTGTCGGGGATTGGGAACCCTTCGCGAGAATGTCCAAAGTTTCAGCGGGATTTCCAAAATGTTGAAAGGAACTCGAAACATGTCAACCTTGGTTTTGAGAATCTCTCCCGGAGTTTGAGAGATTTGGACGTGAAAGGGTACCAGTCTTGTCTGGGATTGGGAACCCTTTGCCAGAATGTCCAAAGTTTCAGCGGGATTTCCAAAATGTTGAAAGGAACTCGAAACATGTCAACCTTGGTTTTGAGAATCTCTCCCGGAGTTTGAGAGATTTGGACGTGAAAGGGTACCAATCTTTTCGCGGATTGGGAACCCTTCGCGAGAATGTCCAAAGTTTCAGAGGGATTTCCAAAATGTTGAAAGGAACTCGAAACATGTCAACCTTGGTTTTGAGAATCTCTCCCGGAGTTTGAGAGATTTGGACGTGAAAGGGTACCAGTCTTGTCGGGGATCGGGAACCCTTCGCGAGAATGTCCAAAGTTTCAGCGGGATTTCCAAAATGTTGAAAGGAACTCGAAACATGTCAACCTTGGTTTTGAGAATCTCTCCCGGAGTTGGAGAGATTTGGACGTGAAAGGGTACCAGTCTTGTCGGGGATCGGGAACCCTTCGCGAGAATGTCCAAAGTTTCAGCGGGATTTCCAAAATGTTGAAAGGAACTCGAAACATGTCAACCTTGGTTTCGAGAATCTCTCCCGGAGTTTGAGAGATTTGGACGTGAAAGGGTACCAGTCTTGTCGGGGATTGGGAACCCTTCGCGAGAATGTCCAAAGTTTCAGCGGGATTTCCAAAATGTTGAAAGGAACTCGAAACATGTCAACCTTGGTTTTGAGAATCTCTCCCGGAGTTTGAGAGATTTGGACGTGAAAGGGTACCAGTCTTGTCGGGGATTGGGAACCCTTCGCGAGAATGTCCAAAGTTTCAGCGGGATTTCCAAAATGTTGAGAGGAACTCGAAACATGTCAACCTTGGTTTTGAGAATCTCTCCCGGAGTTTGAGAGATTTGGACGTGAAAGGGTACCAGTCTTGTCGGGGATTGGGAACCCTTCGCCAGAATGTCCAAAGTTTCAGTGGGATTTCCAAAATGTTGAAAAGAACTCGAAACATGTCAACCTTGGTTTTGAGAATCTCTCCCGGAGTTTGAGAGATTTGGACGTGAAAGGGTACCAGTCTTGTCGGGGATTGGGAACCCTTCGCGAGAATGTCCAAAGTTTCAGCGGGATTTCCAAAATGTTGAAAGGAACTCGAAACATGTCAACCTTGGTTTTGAGAATCTCTCCCGGAGTTTGAGAGATTTGGACGTGAAAGGGTACCAGTCTTGTCTGGGATTGGGAACCCTTTGCCAGAATGTCCAAAGTTTCAGCGGGATTTCCAAAATGTTGAAAGGAACTCGAAACTTGTCAACCTTGGTTTTGAGAATCTCTCTAGGAGTTTGAGAGATTTGGACGTGAAAGGGTACCAATCTTTTCGCGGATTGGGAACCCTTCGCGAGAATGTCCAAAGTTTCAGAGGGATTTCCAAAATGTTGAAAGGAACTCGAAACATGTCAACCTTGGTTTTGAGAATCTCTCCCGGAGTTTGAGAGATTTGGACGTGAAAGGGTACCAGTCTTGTCGGGGATCGGGAACCCTTCGCGAGAATGTCCAAAGTTTCAGCGGGATTTCCAAAATGTTGAAAGGAACTCGAAACATGTCAACCTTGGTTTTGAGAATCTCTCCCGGAGTTGGAGAGATTTGGACGTGAAAGGGTACCAGTCTTGTCGGGGATCGGGAACCCTTCGCGAGAATGTCCAAAGTTTCAGCGGGATTTCCAAAATGTTGAAAGGAACTCGAAACATGTCAACCTTGGTTTCGAGAATCTCTCCCGGAGTTGGAGAGATTTGGACGTGAAAGGGTACCAGTCTTGTCGGGGATTGGGAACCCTTCGCGAGAATGTCCAAAGTTTCAGCGGGATTTCCAAAATGTTGAAAGGAACTCGAAACATGTCAACCTTGGTTTTGAGAATCTCTCCCGGAGTTGGAGAGATTTGGACGTGAAAGGGTACCAGTCTTGTCGGGGATTGGGAACCCTTCGCGAGAATGTCCAAAGTTTCAGCGGGATTTCCAAAATGTTGAGAGGAACTCGAAACATGTCAACCTTGGTTTTGAGAATCTCTCCCGGAGTTTGAGAGATTTGGACGTGAAAGGGTACCAGTCTTGTCGGGGATTGGGAACCCTTCGCCAGAATGTCCAAAGTTTCAGTGGGATTTCCAAAATGTTGAAAAGAACTCGAAACATGTCAACCTTGGTTTTGAGAATCTCTCCCGGAGTTTGAGAGATTTGGACGTGAAAGGGTACCAGTCTTGTCGGGGATTGGGAACCCTTCGCGAGAATGTCCAAAGTTTCAGCGGGATATCCAAAATGTTGAAAGGAACTCGAAACATGTCAACCTTAGTTTTGAGAATCTCTCCCGGAGTTTGAGAGATTTGGACGTGAAAGGTTACCAGTCTTGTCGGGGATTGGGAACCCTTCGCGACAATGTCCAAAGTTTCAGCGGGATTTCCAAAATGTTGAGAGGAACTCGAAACATGTCAACCTTGGTTTTGAGAATCTCTCCCGGAGTTTGAGAGATTTGGACGTGAAAGGGTACAAGTCTTGTCGGGGATCGGGAACCCTTCGCGAGAATGTCCAAAGTTTCAGCGGGATTTCCAAAATGTTGAAAGGAACTCGAAACATGACAACCTTGGTTTTGAGAATCTCTCCCGGAGTTTGAGAGATTTGGACGTGAAAGGGTACCAGTCTTGTCGGGGATTGGGAACCCTTCGCGGGAACGTCCAAAGTTTCAGCGGGATTTCCAAAATGTTGAAAGGAACTCGAAACATGTCAACCTTGGTTTTGAGAATCTCTCCCGGAGTTTGAGAGATTTGGACGTGAAAGGGTACCAGTCTTGTCGGGGATTGGGAACCCTTCGCGAGAATGTCCAAAGTTTCAGCGGGATTTCCAAAATGTTGAAAGGAACTCGAAACATGTCAACCTTGGTTTTGAGAATCTCTCCCGGAGTTTGAGAGATTTGGACGTGAAAGGGTACCAGTCTTGTCTGGGATTGGGAACCCTTTGCCAGAATGTCCAAAGTTTCAGCGGGATTTCCAAAATGTTGAAAGGAACTCGAAACATGTCAACCTTGGTTTTGAGAATCTCTCCCGGAGTTTGAGAGATTTGGACGTGAAAGGGTACCAATCTTTTCGCGGATTGGGAACCCTTCGCGAGAATGTCCAAAGTTTCAGAGGGATTTCCAAAATGTTGAAAGGAACTCGAAACATGTCAACCTTGGTTTTGAGAATCTCTCCCGGAGTTTGAGAGATTTGGACGTGAAAGGGTACCAGTCTTGTCGGGGATCGGGAACCCTTCGCGAGAATGTCCAAAGTTTCAGCGGGATTTCCAAAATGTTGAAAGGAACTCGAACCATGTCAACCTTGGTTTTGAGAATCTCTCCCGGAGTTGGAGAGATTTGGACGTGAAAGGGTACCAATCTTTTCGCGGATTGGGAACCCTTCGCGAGAATGTCCAATGTTTCGGAGGGATTTCCAAAATGTTGAAAGGAACTCGAAACATGTCAACCTTGGTTTTGAGAATCTCTCCCGGAGTTTGAGAGATTTGGACGTGAAAGGGTACCAGTCTTGTCGGGGATTGGGAACCCTTCGCGAGAATGTCCAAAGTTTCAGTGGGATTTCCAAAATGTTGAAAGGAACTCGAAACATGTCAACCTTGGTTTTGAGAATCTCTCCCGGAGTTTGAGAGATTTGGACGTGAAAGGGTACCAGTCTTGTCGGGGATTGGGAACCCTTCGCGAGAATGTCCAAAGTTTCAGCGGGATTTCCAAAATGTTGAAAGGAACTCGAAACATGTCAACCTTGGTTTTGAGAATCTCTCCCGGAGTTTGAGAGATGTGGACGTGAAAGGGTACCAGTCTTGTCGGGGATTGGGAACCCTTCACGAGATTGTCCAAAGTTTCAGCGGGATTTCCAAAATGTTGAAAGGAACTCGAAACATGTCAACCTTGGTTTTGAGAATCTCTCCCGGAGTTTGAGAGATTTGGACGTGAAAGGGTACCAGTCTTGTCGGGGATTGGGAACCCTTCGCCAGAATGTCCAAAGTTTCAGCGGGATTTCCAAAATGTTGAGAGGAACTCGAAACATGTCAACCTTGGTTTTGAGAATCTCTCCCGGAGTTTGAGAGATTTGGACGTGAAAGGGTACCAGTCTTGTCGGGGATTGGGAACCCTTCGCCAGAATGTCCAAAGTTTCAGCGGGATTTCCAAAATGTTGAAAGGAACTCGAAACATGTCAACCTTGGTTTTGAGAATCTCTCCCGGAGTTGGAGAGATTTGGACGTGAAAGGGTACCAGTCTTGTCGGGGATTGGGAACCCTTCGCGAGAATGTCCAAAGTTTCAGCGGGATTTCCAAAATGTTGAGAGGAACTCGAATCATGTCAACCTTGGTTTTGAGAATCTCTCCCGGAGTTTGAGAGATTTGGACGTGAAAGGGTACCAGTCTTGTCGGGGATTGGGAACCCTTCGCGAGAATGTCCAAAGTTTCAGCGGGATTTCCAAAATGTTGAAAGGAACTCGAAACATGTCAACCTTGGTTTTGAGAATCTCTCCCGGAGTTTGAGAGATTTGGACGTGAAAGGGTACCAATCTTTTCGCGGATTGGGAACCCTTCACGAGAATGTCCAATGTTTCGGAGGGATTTCCAAAATGTTGAAAGGAACTCGAAACATGTCAACCTTGGTTTTGAGAATCTCTCCCGGAGTTGGAGAGATTTGGACGTGAAAGGGTACCAGTCTTGTCGGGGATTGGGAACCCTTCGCGAGAATGTCCAAAGTTTCAGCGGGATTTCCAAAATGTTGAAAGGAACTCGAAACATGTCAACCTTGGTTTTGAGAATCTCTCCCGGAGTTTGAGAGATTTGGACGTGAAAGGGTACCAGTCTTGTCGGGGATTGGGAACCCTTCGCGAGAATGTCCAAAGTTTCAGCGGGATTTCCAAAATGTTGAAAGGAACTCGAAACATGTCAACCTTGGTTTTGAGAATCTCTCCCGGAGTTGGAGAGATTTGGACGTGAAAGGGTACCAGTCTTGTCGGGGATTGGGAACCCTTCGCGAGAATGTCCAAAGTTTCAGCGGGATTTCCAAAATGTTGAAAGGAACTCGAAACATGTCAACCTTGGTTTTGAGAATCTCTCCCGGAGTTGGAGAGATTTGGACGTGAAAGGGTACCAGTCTTGTCGGGGATTGGGAACCCTTCGCGAGAATGTCCAAAGTTTCAGCGGGATTTCCAAAATGTTGAAAGGAACTCGAAACATGTCAACCTTGGTTTTGAGAATCTCTCCCGGAGTTTGAGAGATTTGGACGTGAAAGGGTACCAGTCTTGTCGGGGATTGGGAACCCTTCGCGAGAATGTCCAAAGTTTCAGCGGGATTTCCAAAATGTTGAAAGGAACTCGAAACATGTCAACCTTGGTTTTGAGAATCTCTCCCGGAGTTTGAGAGATTTGGACGTGAAAGGGTACCAGTCTTGTCGGGGATTGGGAACCCTTCGCGAGAATGTCCAAAGTTTCAGCGGGATTTCCAAAATGTTGAAAGGAACTCGAAACATGTCAACCTTGGTTTTGAGAATCTCTCCCGGAGTTGGAGAGATTTGGACGTGAAAGGGTACCAGTCTTGTCAGGGATTGGGAACCCTTCGCGAGAATGTCCAAAGTTTCAGCGGGATTTCCAAAATGTTGAAAGGAACTCGAAACATGTCAACCTTGGTTTTGAGAATCTCTCCCGGAGTTTGAGAGATTTGGACGTGAAAGGGTACCAGTCTTGTCGGGAATTGGGAACCCTTCGCGAGAATGTCCAAAGTTTCAGCGGGATTTCCAAAATGTTGAAAGGAACTCGAAACATGTCAACCTTGGTTTTGAGAATCTCTCCCGGAGTTGGAGAGATTTGGACGTGAAAGGGTACCAGTCTTGTCGGGGATTGGGAACCCTTCGCGAGAATGTCCAAAGTTTCAGCGGGATTTCCAAAATGTTCAAAGGAACTCGAAACATGTCAACCTTGGTTTTGAGAATCTCTCCCGGAGTTTGAGAGATTTGGACGTGAAAGGGTACCAATCTTTTCGCGGATTGGGAACCCTTCGCGAGAATGTCCAATGTTTCGGAGGGATTTCCAAAATGTTGAAAGGAACTCGAAACATGTCAACCTTGGTTTTGAGAATCTCTCCCGGAGTTTGAGAGATTTGGACGTGAAAGGGTACCAGTCTTGTCGGGGATTGGGAACCCTTCGCGAGAATGTCCATAGTTTCAGCGGGATTTCCAAAATGTTGAAAGGAACTCGAAACATGTCAACCTTGGTTTTGA
Organism: Streptopelia decaocto; assembly: GCF_964273445.1. Taxonomy (NCBI): domain Eukaryota; kingdom Metazoa; phylum Chordata; class Aves; order Columbiformes; family Columbidae; genus Streptopelia; species Streptopelia decaocto. Next base: position 74,589 of record NW_028116958.1, on the reverse strand, counting down.
GAATCTCTCCCGGAGTTTGAGAGATTTGGACGTGAAAGGGTACCAGTCTTGTCGGGGATTGGGAACCCTTCGCGAGAATGTCCAAAGTTTCAGCGGGATTTCCAAAATGTTGAAAGGAACTCGAAACATGTCAACCTTGGTTTTGAGAATCTCTCCCGGAGTTGGAGAGATTTGGACGTGAAAGGGTACCAGTCTTGTCGGGGATTGGGAACCCTTCGCGAGAATGTCCAAAGTTTCAGCGGGATTTCCAAAATGTTGAAAGGAACTCGAAACATGTCAACCTTGGTTTTGAGAATCTCTCCCGGAGTTGGAGAGATTTGGACGTGAAAGGGTACCAGTCTTGTCGGGGATTGGGAACCCTTGGCGAGAATGTCCAAAGTTTCAGCGGGATTTCCAAAATGTTGAAAGGAACTCGAAACATGTCAACCTTGGTTTTGAGAATCTCTCCCGGAGTTTGAGAGATTTGGACGTGAAAGGGTACCAGTCTTGTCGGGGATTGGGAGCCCTTTGCGAGAATGTCCAAAGTTTCAGCGGGATTTCCAAAATGTTGAAAGGAACTCAAAACATGTCAACCTTGGTTTTGAGAATCTCTCCCGGAGTTGGAGAGATTTGGACGTGAAAGGGTACCAGTCTTGTCGGGGATTGGGAACCCTTCGCGAGAATGTCCAAAGTTTCAGCGGGATTTCCAAAATGTTGAAAGGAACTCGAAACATGTCAACCTTGGTTTTGAGAATCTCTCCCGGAGTTGGAGAGATTTGGACGTGAAAGGGTACCAGTCTTGTCGGGGATTGGGAACCCTTCGCGAGAATGTCCAAAGTTTCAGCGGGATTTCCAAAATGTTGAAAGGAACTCGAAACATGTCAACCTTGGTTTTGAGAATCTCTCCCGGAGTTTGAGAGATTTGGACGTGAAAGGGTACCAGTCTTGTCGGGGATCGGGAACCCTTCGCGACAATGTCCAAAGTTTCAGCGGGATTTCCAAAATGTTGAAAGGAACTCGAAACATGTCAACCTTGGTTTTGAGAATCTCTCCCGGAGTTGGAGAGATTTGGACGTGAAAGGGTACCAGTCTTGTCGGGGATTGGGAACCCTTCGCGAGAATTTCCAAAGTTTCAGCGGGATTTCCAAAATGTTGAAAGGAACTCGAAACATGTCAACCTTGGTTTTGAGAATCTCTCCCGGAGTTTGAGAGATTTGGACGTGAAAGGGTACCAGTCTTGTCGGGGATTGGGAACCCTTCGCGAGAATGTCCAAAGTTTCAGCGGGATTTCCAAAATGTTGAAGGGAACTCGAAACATGTCAACCTTGGTTTTGAGAATCTCTCCCGGAGTTGGAGAGATTTGGACGTGAAAGGGTACCAGTCTTGTCGGGGATTGGGAACCCTTTGCGAGAATGTCCAAAGTTTCAGCGGGATTTCCAAAATGTTGAAAGGAACTCGAAACATGTCAACCTTGGTTTTGAGAATCTCTTCCGGAGTTTGAGAGATTTGGACGTGAAAGGTTACCAGTCTTGTCGGGGATTGGGAACCCTTTGCGAGAATGTCCAAAGTTTCAGCGGGATTTCCAAAATGTTGAAAGGAACTCGAATCATGTCAACCTTGGTTTTGAGAATCTCTCCCGGAGTCTGAGAGATTTGGACGTGAAAGGGTACCAGTCTTGTCGGGGATTGGGAACCCTTCGCGAGAATGTCCAAAGTTTCAGCGGGATTTCCAAAATGTTGAAAGGAACTCGAAACATGTCAACCTTGGTTTTGAGAATCTCTCCCGGAGTTTGAGAGATTTGGACGTGAAAGGGTACCAGTCTTGTCGGGGATTGGGAACCCTTCGCGAGAATGTCCAAAGTTTCAGCGGGATTTCCAAAATGTTGAAAGGAACTCGAAACATGTCAACCTTGGTTTTGAGAATCTCTCCCGGAGTTGGAGAGATTTGGACGTGAAAGGGTACCAGTCTTGTCGGGGATTGGGAACCCTTCGCGAGAATGTCCAAAGTTTCAGCGGGATTTCCAAAATGTTGAAAGGAACTCGAAACATGTCAACCTTGGTTTTGAGAATCTCTCCCGGAGTTGGAGAGATTTGGACATGAAAGGGTACCAGTCTTGTCGGGGATTGGGAACCCTTTGCGAGAATGTCCAAAGTTTCAGCGGGATTTCCAAAATGTTGAAAGGAACTCGAAACATGTCAACCTTGGTTTTGAGAATCTCTCCCGGAGTTTGAGAGATTTGGACGTGAAAGGGTACCAGTCTTGTCGGGGATTGGGAACCCTTCGCGAGAATGTCCAAAGTTTCAGCGGGATTTCCAAAATGTTGAAAGGAACTCGAAACATGTCAACCTTGGTTTTGAGAATCTCTCCCAGAGTTTGAGAGATTTGGACGTGAAAGGGTACCAGTCTTGTCGGGGATTGGGAACCCTTCGCGAGAATGTCCAAAGTTTCAGCGGGATTTCCAAAATGTTGAAAGGAACTCGAAACATGTCAACCTTGGTTTTGAGAATCTCTCCCGGAGTCTGAGAGATTTGGACGTGAAAGGGTACCAGTCTTGTCGGGGATTGGGAACCCTTCACGAGAATGTCCAAAGTTTCAGCGGGATTTCCAAAATGTTGAAAGGAACTCGAAACATGTCAACCTTGGTTTTGAGAATCTCTCCCGCAGTTTGAGAGATTTGGACGTGAAAGGGTACCAGTCTTGTCGGGGATTGGGAACCCTTCGCGAGAATGTCCAAAGTTTCAGCGGGATTTCCAAAATGTTGAAAGGAACTCGAAACATGTCAACCTTGGTTTTGAGAATCTCTCCTGGAGTTTGAGAGATTTGGACGTGAAAGGGTACCAGTCTTGTCGGGGATTGGGAACCCTTCGCGACAATGTCCAAAGTTTCAGCGGGATTTCCAAAATGTTGAAAGGAACTCGAAACATGTCAACCTTGGTTTTGAGAATCTCTCCCGGAGTTTGAGAGATGTGGACGTGAAAGGGTACCAGTCTTGTCGGGGATTGGGAACCCTTCGCGAGAATGTCCAAAGTTTCAGCGGGATTTCCAAAATGTTGAAAGGAACTCGAAACATGTCAACCTTGGTTTTGAGAATCTCTCCCGGAGTTGGAGAGATTTGGACGTGAAAGGGTACCAGTCTTGTCGGGGATTGGGAACCCTTCGCGAGAATGTCCAAAGTTTCAGCGGGATTTCCAAAATGTTGAAAGGAACTCGAAACATGTCAACCTTGGTTTTGAGAATCTCTCCCGGAGTTTGAGAGATTTGGACGTGAAAGGGTACCAGTCTTGTCGGGGATTGGGAACCCTTCGCGAGAATGTCCAAAGTTTCAGCGGGATTTCCAAAATGTTGAAAGGAACTCGAAACATGTCAACCTTGGTTTTGAGAATCTCTCCCGGAGTTTGAGAGATTTGGATGTGAAAGGTTACCAGTCTTGTCGGGGATTGGGAACCCTTCGCGAGAATGTCCAAAGTTTCAGCAGGTTTTCTAAAATGTTGAGAGGAACTCGAATCATGTCAACCTTGGTTTTGAGAATCTCTCCCGGAGTTTGAGAGATTTGGACGTGAAAGGGTACCAGTCTTGTCGGGGATTGGGAACCCTTCACGAGAATGTCCAAAGTTTCAGCGGGATTTCCAAAATGTTGAAAGGAACTCGAAACATGTCAACCTTGGTTTTGAGAATCTCTCCCGGAGTTTGAGAGATTTGGACGTGAAAGGGTACCAGTCTTGTCGGGGATTGGGATCCCTTCGCGAGAATGTCCAAAGTTTCAGCGGGATTTCCAAAATGTTGAAAGGAACTCGAAACATGTCAACCTTGGTTTTGAGAATCTCTCCCGGAGTTTGAGAGATTTGGACGTGAAAGGGTACCAATCTTTTCGCGGATTGGGAACCCTTCACGAGAATGTCCAATGTTTCAGTGGGATTTCCAAAATGTTGAAAGGAACTCGAAACATGTCAACCTTGGTTTTGAGAATCTCTCCCGGAGTTGGAGAGATTTGGACGTGAAAGGGTACCAGTCTTGTCGGGGATTGGGAACCCTTCGCGAGAATGTCCAAAGTTTCAGCGGGATTTCCAAAATGTTGAAAGGAACTCGAAACATGTCAACCTTGGTTTTGAGAATCTCTCCCGGAGTTGGAGAGATTTGGACGTGAAAGGGTACCAGTCTTGTCGGGGATTGGGAACCCTTCGCGAGAATGTCCAAAGTTTCAGCGGGATTTCCAAAATGTTGAAAGGAACTCGAAACATGTCAACCTTGGTTTTGAGAATCTCTCCCGGAGTTGGAGAGATTTGGACGTGAAAGGGTACCAGTCTTGTCGGGGATTGGGAACCCTTCGCGAGAATGTCCAAAGTTTCAGCGGGATTTCCAAAATGTTGAAAGGAACTCGAAACATGTCAACCTTGGTTTTGAGAATCTCTCCCGGAGTTTGAGAGATTTGGACGTGAAAGGGTACCAGTCTTGTCGGGGATTGGGAACCCTTCGCGAGAATGTCCAAAGTTTCAGCGGGATTTCCAAAATGTTGAAAGGAACTCGAAACATGTCAACCTTGGTTTTGAGAATCTCTCCCGGAGTCTGAGAGATTTGGACGTGAAAGGGTACCAGTCTTGTCGGGGATTGGGAACCCTTTGCGAGAATGTCCAAAGTTTCAGCGGGATTTCCAAAATGTTGAAAGGAACTCGAATCATGTCAACCTTGGTTTTGAGAATCTCTCCCGGAGTTGGAGAGATTTGGACGTGAAAGGGTACCAGTCTTGTCGGGGTTAAGAACCCTTCGCGAGAATGTCCAAAGTTTCAGCGGGATTTCCAAAATGTTGAAAGGAACTCGAAACATGTCAACCTTGGTTTTGAGAATCTCTCCCGGAGTTTGAGAGATTTGGACGTGAAAGGGTACCAGTCTTGTCGGGGATTGGGAACCCTTGGCGAGAATGTCCAAAGTTTCAGCGGGATTTCCAAAATGTTGAAAGGAACTCGAAACATGTCAACCTTGGTTTTGAGAATCTCTCCCGGATTTGGAGAGATTTGGACGTGAAAGGGTACCAGTCTTGTCGGGGATTGGGAACCCTTCGCGAGAATGTCCAAAGTTTCAGCGGGATTTCCAAAATGTTGAAAGGAACTCGAAACATGTCAACCTTGGTTTTGAGAATCTCTCCCGGAGTTGGAGAGATTTGGACGTGAAAGGGTACCAGTCTTGTCGGGGATTGGGAACCCTTTGCGAGAATGTCCAAAGTTTCAGCGGGATTTCCAAAATGTTGAAAGGAACTCGAAACATGTCAACCTTGGTTTTGAGAATCTCTCCCGGAGTTGGAGAGATTTGGACGTGAAAGGGTACCAGTCTTGTCGGGGATTGGGAACCCTTCGCGAGAATGTCCAAAGTTTCAGCGGGATTTCCAAAATGTTGAAAGGAACTCGAAACATGTCAACCTTGGTTTTGAGAATCTCTCCCGGAGTTTGAGAGATTTGGACGTGAAAGGGTACCAGTCTTGTCGGGGATTGGGAACCCTTCGCGAGAATGTCCAAAGTTTCAGCGGGATTTCCAAAATGTTGAAAGGAACTCGAAACATGTCAACCTTGGTTTTGAGAATCTCTCCCGGAGTTTGAGAGATGTGGACGTGAAAGGGTACCAGTCTTGTCGGGGATTGGGAACCCTTCACGAGAATGTCCAAAGTTTCAGCGGGATTTCCAAAATGTTGAAAGGAACTCGAAACATGTCAACCTTGGTTTTGAGAATCTCTCCCGCAGTTTGAGAGATTTGGACGTGAAAGGGTACCAGTCTTGTCGGGGATTGGGAACCCTTCGCGAGAATGTCCAAAGTTTCAGCGGGATTTCCAAAATGTTGAAAGGAACTCGAAACATGTCAACCTTGGTTTTGAGAATCTCTCCCGGAGTTTGAGAGATTTGGACGTGAAAGGGTACCAGTCTTGTCGGGGATTGGGAACCCTTCGCGAGAATGTCCAAAGTTTCAGCGGGATTTCCAAAATGTTGAAAGGAACTCGAAACATGTCAACCTTGGTTTTGAGAATCTCTCCCGGAGTTTGAGAGATGTGGACGTGAAAGGGTACCAGTCTTGTCGGGGATTGGGAACCCTTCGCGAGAATGTCCAAAGTTTCAGCGGGATTTCCAAAATGTTGAAAGGAACTCGAAACATGTCAACCTTGGTTTTGAGAATCTCTCCCGGAGTTTGAGAGATTTGGACGTGAAAGGGTACCAGTCTTGTCGGGGATTGGGAACCCTTCGCGAGAATGTCCAAAGTTTCAGCGGGATTTCCAAAATGTTGAAAGGAACTCGAAACATGTCAACCTTGGTTTTGAGAATCTCTCCCGGAGTTGGAGAGATTTGGACGTGAAAGGGTACCAGTCTTGTCGGGGATTGGGAACCCTTTGCGAGAATGTCCAAAGTTTCAGCGGGATTTCCAAAATGTTGAAAGGAACTCGAAACATGTCAACCTTGGTTTTGAGAATCTCTCCCGGAGTTTGAGAGATTTGGACGTGAAAGGGTACCAGTCTTGTCGGGGATTGGGAACCCTTCGCGAGAATGTCCAAAGTTTCAGCGGGATTTCCAAAATGTTGAAAGGAACTCGAAACATGTCAACCTTGGTTTTGAGAATCTCTCCCGGAGTCTGAGAGATTTGGACGTGAAAGGGTACCAGTCTTGTCGGGGATTGGGAACCCTTCGCGAGAATGTCCAAAGTTTCAGCGGGATTTCCAAAATGTTGAAAGGAACTCGAAACATGTCAACCTTGGTTTTGAGAATCTCTCCCGGAGTTTGAGAGATGTGGACTTGAAAGGATACCAGTCTTGTCGGGGAGTGGGAACCCTTCGCGAGAATGTCCAAAGTTTCAGCGGGATTTCCAGAATGTTGAAAGGAACTCGAAACATGTCAACCTTGGTTTTGAGAATCTCTCCCGGAGTTTGAGAGATTTGGACGTGAAAGGGTACCAGTCTTGTCGGGGATTGGGAACCCTTCGCCAGAATGTCCAAAGTTTCAGCGGGATTTCCAAAATGTTGAAAGGAACTCGAAACATGTCAACCTTGGTTTTGAGAATCTCTCCCGGAGTTTGAGAGATTTGGACGTGAAAGGGTACCAGTCTTGTCGGGGATTGGGAACCCTTCGCGAGAATGTCCAAAGTTTCAGCGGGATTTCCAAAATGTTGAAAGGAACTCGAAACATGTCAACCTTGGTTTTGAGAATCTCTCCCGGAGTTTGAGAGATTTGGACGTGAAAGGTTGCCAGTCTTGTCGGGGATTGGGAACCCTTCGCGAGAATGTCCAAAGTTTCAGCGGGATTTCCAAAATGTTGAAAGGAACTCGAATCATGTCAACCTTGGTTTTGAGAATCTCTCCCGGAGTTTGAGAGATTTGGACGTGAAAGGGTACCAGTCTTGTCGGGGATTGGGAACCCTTCGCGAGAATGTCCAAAGTTTCAGCGGGATTTCCAAAATGTTGAAAGGAACTCGAAACATGTCAACCTTGGTTTTGAGAATCTCTCCCGGAGTCTGAGAGATTTGGACGTGAAAGGGTACCAGTCTTGTCGGGGATTGGGAACCCTTTGCGAGAATGTCCAAAGTTTCAGCGGGATTTCCAAAATGTTGAAAGGAACTCGAATCATGTCAACCTTGGTTTTGAGAATCTCTCCCGGAGTTGGAGAGATTTGGACGTGAAAGGGTACCAGTCTTGTCGGGGTTAAGAACCCTTCGCGAGAATGTCCAAAGTTTCAGCGGGATTTCCAAAATGTTGAAAGGAACTCGAAACATGTCAACCTTGGTTTTGAGAATCTCTCCCGGAGTTTGAGAGATTTGGACGTGAAAGGGTACCAGTCTTGTCGGGGATTGGGAACCCTTGGCGAGAATGTCCAAAGTTTCAGCGGGATTTCCAAAATGTTGAAAGGAACTCGAAACATGTCAACCTTGGTTTTGAGAATCTCTCCCGGAGTTGGAGAGATTTGGACGTGAAAGGGTACCAGTCTTGTCGGGGATTGGGAACCCTTCGCGAGAATGTCCAAAGTTTCAGCGGGATTTCCAAAATGTTGAAAGGAACTCGAAACATGTCAACCTTGGTTTTGAGAATCTCTCCCGGAGTTTGAGAGATTTGGACGTGAAAGGGTACCAGTCTTGTCGGGGATTGGGAACCCTTTGCGAGAATGTCCAAAGTTTCAGCGGGATTTCCAAAATGTTGAAAGGAACTCGAAACATGTCAACCTTGGTTTTGAGAATCTCTCCCGGAGTTGGAGAGATTTGGACGTGAAAGGGTACCAGTCTTGTCGGGGATTGGGAACCCTTCGCGAGAATGTCCAAAGTTTCAGCGGGATTTCCAAAATGTTGAAAGGAACTCGAAACATGTCAACCTTGGTTTTGAGAATCTCTCCCGGAGTTTGAGAGATTTGGACGTGAAAGGGTACCAGTCTTGTCGGGGATTGGGAACCCTTCGCGAGAATGTCCAAAGTTTCAGCGGGATTTCCAAAATGTTGAAAGGAACTCGAAACATGTCAACCTTGGTTTTGAGAATCTCTCCCGGAGTTTGAGAGATGTGGACGTGAAAGGGTACCAGTCTTGTCGGGGATTGGGAACCCTTCACGAGAATGTCCAAAGTTTCAGCGGGATTTCCAAAATGTTGAAAGGAACTCGAAACATGTCAACCTTGGTTTTGAGAATCTCTCCCGCAGTTTGAGAGATTTGGACGTGAAAGGGTACCAGTCTTGTCGGGGATTGGGAACCCTTCGCGAGAATGTCCAAAGTTTCAGCGGGATTTCCAAAATGTTGAAAGGAACTCGAAACATGTCAACCTTGGTTTTGAGAATCTCTCCCGGAGTTTGAGAGATTTGGACGTGAAAGGGTACCAGTCTTGTCGGGGATTGGGAACCCTTCGCGAGAATGTCCAAAGTTTCAGCGGGATTTCCAAAATGTTGAAAGGAACTCGAAACATGTCAACCTTGGTTTTGAGAATCTCTCCCGGAGTTTGAGAGATGTGGACGTGAAAGGGTACCAGTCTTGTCGGGGATTGGGAACCCTTCGCGAGAATGTCCAAAGTTTCAGCGGGATTTCCAAAATGTTGAAAGGAACTCGAAACATGTCAACCTTGGTTTTGAGAATCTCTCCCGGAGTTTGAGAGATTTGGACGTGAAAGGGTACCAGTCTTGTCGGGGATTGGGAACCCTTCGCGAGAATGTCCAAAGTTTCAGCGGGATTTCCAAAATGTTGAAAGGAACTCGAAACATGTCAACCTTGGTTTTGAGAATCTCTCCCGGAGTTGGAGAGATTTGGACGTGAAAGGGTACCAGTCTTGTCGGGGATTGGGAACCCTTTGCGAGAATGTCCAAAGTTTCAGCGGGATTTCCAAAATGTTGAAAGGAACTCGAAACATGTCAACCTTGGTTTTGAGAATCTCTCCCGGAGTTTGAGAGATTTGGACGTGAAAGGGTACCAGTCTTGTCGGGGATTGGGAACCCTTCGCGAGAATGTCCAAAGTTTCAGCGGGATTTCCAAAATGTTGAAAGGAACTCGAAACATGTCAACCTTGGTTTTGAGAATCTCTCCCGGAGTCTGAGAGATTTGGACGTGAAAGGGTACCAGTCTTGTCGGGGATTGGGAACCCTTCGCGAGAATGTCCAAAGTTTCAGCGGGATTTCCAAAATGTTGAAAGGAACTCGAAACATGTCAACCTTGGTTTTGAGAATCTCTCCCGGAGTTTGAGAGATGTGGACTTGAAAGGATACCAGTCTTGTCGGGGAGTGGGAACCCTTCGCGAGAATGTCCAAAGTTTCAGCGGGATTTCCAGAATGTTGAAAGGAACTCGAAACATGTCAACCTTGGTTTTGAGAATCTCTCCCGGAGTTTGAGAGATTTGGACGTGAAAGGGTACCAGTCTTGTCGGGGATTGGGAACCCTTCGCCAGAATGTCCAAAGTTTCAGCGGGATTTCCAAAATGTTGAAAGGAACTCGAAACATGTCAACCTTGGTTTTGAGAATCTCTCCCGGAGTTTGAGAGATTTGGACGTGAAAGGGTACCAGTCTTGTCGGGGATTGGGAACCCTTCGCGAGAATGTCCAAAGTTTCAGCGGGATTTCCAAAATGTTGAAAGGAACTCGAAACATGTCAACCTTGGTTTTGAGAATCTCTCCCGGAGTTTGAGAGATTTGGACGTGAAAGGTTGCCAGTCTTGTCGGGGATTGGGAACCCTTCGCGAGAATGTCCAAAGTTTCAGCGGGATTTCCAAAATGTTGAAAGGAACTCGAATCATGTCAACCTTGGTTTTGAGAATCTCTCCCGGAGTTTGAGAGATTTGGACGTGAAAGGGTACCAGTCTTGTCGGGGATTGGGAACCCTTCGCCAGAATGTCCAAAGTTTCAGCGGGATTTCCAAAATGTTGAAAGGAACTCGAAACATGTCAACCTTGGTTTTGAGAATCTCTCCCGGAGTTTGAGAGATTTGGACGTGAAAGGGTACCAGTCTTGTCGGGGATTGGGAACCCTTCGCGAGAATGTCCAAAGTTTCAGCGGGATTTCCAGAATGTTGAAAGGAACTCGAAACATGTCAACCTTGGTTTTGAGAATCTCTCCCGGAGTTTGAGAGATTTGGACGTGAAAGGGTACCAGTCTTGTCGGGGATTGGGAACCCTTCGCGAGAATGTCCAAAGTTTCAGCGGGATTTCCAAAATGTTGAAAGGAACTCGAAACATGTCAACCTTGGTTTTGAGAATCTCTCCCGGAGTTGGAGAGATTTGGACGTGAAAGGGTACCAGTCTTGTCGGGGATTGGGAACCCTTGGCGAGAATGTCCAAAGTTTCAGCGGGATTTCCAAAATGTTGAAAGGAACTCGAAACATGTCAACCTTGGTTTTGAGAATCTCTCCCGGAGTTTGAGAGATTTGGACGTGAAAGGTTGCCAGTCTTGTCGGGGATTGGGAACCCTTCGCGAGAATGTCCAAAGTTTCAGCGGGATTTCCAAAATGTTGAAAGGAACTCGAAACATGTCAACCTTGGTTTTGAGAATCTCTCCCGGAGTTTGAGAGATTTGGACGTGAAAGGGTACCAGTCTTGTCGGGGATTGGGAACCCTTCGCCAGAATGTCCAAAGTTTCAGCGGGATTTCCAAAATGTTGAAAGGAACTCGAAACATGTCAACCTTGGTTTTGAGAATCTCTCCCGGCGTTTGAGAGATTTGGACGTGAAAGGGTACCAGTCTTGTCGGGGATTGGGAACCCTTCACGAGAATGTCCAAAATTTCAGCGGGATTTCCAAAATGTTGAAAGGAACTCGAAACATGTCAACCTTGGTTTTGAGAATCTCTCCCGGAGTTTGAGAGATTTGGACGTGAAAGGGTACCAGTCTTGTCGGGGATTGGGAACCCTTCGCGAGAATGTCCAAAGTTTCAGCGGGATTTCCAAAATGTTGAAAGGAACTCGAAACATGTCAACCTTGGTTTTGAGAATCTCTCCCGGAGTTTGAGAGATTTGGACGTGAAAGGGTACCAATCTTTTCGCGGATTGGGAACCCTTCACGAGAATGTCCAATGTTTCGGAGGGATTTCCAAAATGTTGAAAGGAACTCGAAACATGTCAACCTTGGTTTTGAGAATCTCTCCCGGAGTTGGAGAGATTTGGACGTGAAAGGGTACCAGTCTTGTCGGGGATTGGGAACCCTTGGCGAGAATGTCCAAAGTTTCAGCGGGATTTCCAAAATGTTGAAAGGAACTCGAAACATGTCAACCTTGGTTTTGAGAATCTCTCCCGGAGTTTGAGAGATTTGGACGTGAAAGGGTACCAGTCTTGTCGGGGATTGGGAACCCTTGGCGAGAATGTCCAAAGTTTCAGCGGGATTTCCAAAATGTTGAAAGGAACTCGAAACATGTCAACCTTGGTTTTGAGAATCTCTCCCGGAGTTTGAGAGATTTGGACGTGAAAGGTTGCCAGTCTTGTCGGGGATTGGGAACCCTTCGCGAGAATGTCCAAAGTTTCAGCGGGATTTCCAAAATGTTGAAAGGAACTCGAATCATGTCAACCTTGGTTTTGAGAATCTCTCCCGGAGTTTGAGAGATTTGGACGTGAAAGGGTACCAGTCTTGTCGGGGATTGGGAACCCTTCGCCAGAATGTCCAAAGTTTCAGCGGGATTTCCAAAATGTTGAAAGGAACTCGAAACATGTCAACCTTGGTTTTGAGAATCTCTCCCGGAGTTTGAGAGATTTGGACGTGAAAGGGTACCAGTCTTGTCGGGGATTGGGAACCCTTCGCGAGAATGTCCAAAGTTTCAGCGGGATTTCCAAAATGTTGAAAGGAACTCGAAACATGTCAACCTTGGTTTTGAGAATCTCTCCCGGAGTTGGAGAGATTTGGACGTGAAAGGGTACCAGTCTTGTCGGGGATTGGGAACCCTTGGCGAGAATGTCCAAAGTTTCAGCGGGATTTCCAAAATGTTGAAAGGAACTCGAAACATGTCAACCTTGGTTTTGAGAATCTCTCCCGGAGTTGGAGAGATTTGGACGTGAAAGGGTACCAGTCTTGTCGGGGATTGGGAACCCTTGGCGAGAATGTCCAAAGTTTCAGCGGGATTTCCAAAATGTTGAAAGGAACTCGAAACATGTCAACCTTGGTTTTGAGAATCTCTCCCGGAGTTTGAGAGATTTGGACGTGAAAGGGTACCAGTCTTGTCGGGGATTGGGAACCCTTCGCGAGAATGTCCAAAGTTTCAGCGGGATTTCCAAAATGTTGAAAGGAACTCGAAACATGTCAACCTTGGTTTTGAGAATCTCTCCCGGAGTTTGAGAGATTTGGACGTGAAAGGGTACCAATCTTTTCGCGGATTGGGAACCCTTCACGAGAATGTCCAATGTTTCGGAGGGATTTCCAAAATGTTGAAAGGAACTCGAAACATGTCAACCTTGGTTTTGAGAATCTCTCCCGGAGTTTGAGAGATTTGGACGTGAAAGGGTACCAGTCTTGTCGGGGATTGGGAACCCTTCGCGAGAATGTCCAAAGTTTCAGCGGGATTTCCAAAATGTTGAAAGGAACTTGAAACATGTCAACCTTGGTTTTGAGAATCTCTCCCGGAGTTTGAGAGATTTGGACGTGAAAGGGTACCAGTCTTGTCTGGGATTGGGAACCCTTCGCGAGAATGTCCAAAGTTTCAGCGGGATTTCCAAAATGTTGAAAGGAACTCGAAACATGTCAACCTTGGTTTTGAGAATCTCTCCCGGAGTTTGAGAGATTTGGACGTGAAAGGGTACCAGTGTTGTCGGGGATTGGGAACCCTTCGCGAGAATGTCCAAAGTTTCAGCGGGATTTCCAAAATGTTGAGAGGAACTCGAATCATGTCAACCTTGGTTTTGAGAATCTCTCCCGGAGTTTGAGAGATTTGGACGTGAAAGGGTACCAGTCTTGTCGGGGATTGGGAACCCTTCGCGAGAATGTCCAAAGTTTCAGCGGGATTTCCAAAATGTTGAAAGGAACTCGAAACATGTCAACCTTGGTTTTGAGAATCTCTCCCGGAGTTGGAGAGATTTGGACGTGAAAGGGTACCAGTCTTGTCGGGGATTGGGAACCCTTCGCGAGAATGTCCAAAGTTTCAGCGGGATTTCCAAAATGTTGAAAGGAACTCGAAACATGTCAACCTTGGTTTTGAGAATCTCTCCCGGAGTTTGAGAGATTTGGACGTGAAAGTGTACCAGTCTTGTCGGGGATTGGGAACCCTTTGCCAGAATGTCCAAAGTTTCAGCGGGATTTCCAAAATGTTGAAAGGAACTCGAAACATGTCAACCTTGGTTTTGAGAATCTCTCCCGGAGTTGGAGAGATTTGGACGTGAAAGGGTACCAGTCTTGTCGGGGATTGGGAACCCTTCGCCAGAATGTCCAAAGTTTCAGCGGGATTTCCAAAATGTTGAAAGGAACTCGAAACATGTCAACCTTGGTTTTGAGAATCTCTCCCGGAGTTGGAGAGATTTGGACGTGAAAGGTACCAGTCTTGTCGGGGATTGGGAACCCTTCGCGAGAATGTCCAAAATTTCAGCGGGATTTCCAAAATGTTGAAAGGAACTCGAAACATGTCAACCTTGGTTTTGAGAATCTCTCCCGGAGTTTGAGAGATTTGGACGTGAAAGGGTACCAGTCTTGTCGGGGATCGGGAACCCTTCGCGAGAATGTCCAAAGTTTCAGCGGGATTTCCAAAATGTTGAAAGGAACTCGAAACATGTCAACCTTGGTTTTGAGAATCTCTCCCGGAGTTGGAGAGATTTGGACGTGAAAGGGTACCAGTCTTGTCGGGGATTGGGAACCCTTCGTGAGAATGTCCAAAATTTCAGCGGGATTTCCAAAATGTTGAAAGGAACTCGAAACATGTCAACCTTGGTTTTGAGAATCTCTCCCGGAGTTTGAGAGATTTGGACGTGAAAGGGTACCAGTCTTGTCGGGGATTGGGAACCCTTCGCGAGAATGTCCAAAGTTTCAGCGGGATTTCCAAAATGTTGAAAGGAACTCGAAACATGTCAACCTTGGTTTTGAGAATCTCTCCCGGAGTTTGAGAGATTTGGACGTGAAAGGGTACCAGTCTTGTCGGGGATTGGGAACCCTTCGCGAGAATGTCCAAAGTTTCAGCGGGATTTCCAAAATGTTGAAAGGAACTCGAAACATGTCAACCTTGGTTTTGAGAATCTCTCCCGGAGTTGGAGAGATTTGGACGTGAAAGGGTACCAGTCTTGTCGGGGATTGGGAACCCTTCGCGAGAATGTCCAAAGTTTCAGCGGGATTTCCAAAATGTTGAAAGGAACTCGAAACATGTCAACCTTGGTTTTGAGAATCTCTCCCGGAGTTTGAGAGATTTGGACGTGAAAGGGTACCAGTCTTGTCTGGGATTGGGAACCCTTCGCGAGAATGTCCAAAGTTTCAGCGGGATTTCCAAAATGTTGAAAGGAACTCGAAACATGTCAACCTTGGTTTTGAGAATCTCTCCCGGAGTTTGAGAGATTTGGACGTGAAAGGGTACCAGTGTTGTCGGGGATTGGGAACACTTCGCGAGAATGTCCAAAGTTTCAGCGGGATTTCCAAAATGTTGAGAGGAACTCGAATCATGTCAACCTTGGTTTTGAGAATCTCTCCCGCAGTTTGAGAGATTTGGACGTGAAAGGGTACCAGTCTTGTCGGGGATTGGGAACCCTTCGCGAGAATGTCCAAAGTTTCAGCGGGATTTCCAAAACGTTGAAAGGAACTCGAAACATGTCAACCTTGGTTTTGAGAATCTCTCCCGGAGTTTGAGAGATTTGGACGTGAAAGGGTACCAGTCTTGTCGGGGATTGGGAACCCTTCGCAAGAATGTCCAAAGTTTCAGCGGGATTTCCAAAATGTTGAAAGGAACTCGAAACATGTCAACCTTGGTTTTGAGAATCTCTCCCGGAGTTGGAGAGATTTGGACGTGAAAGGTTGCCAGTCTTGTCGGGGATTGGGAACCCTTCACGAGAATGTCCAAAGTTTCAGCGGGATTTCCAAAATGTTGAAAGGAACTCGAAACATGTCAACCTTGGTTTTGAGAATCTCTCCTGGAGTTTGAGAGATTTGGACGTGAAAGGGTACCAGTCTTGTCGGGGATTGGGAACCCTTCACGAGAATGTCCAAAGTTTCAGCGGGATTTCCAAAATGTTGAAAGGAACTCGAAACATGTCAACCTTGGTTTTGAGAATCTCTCCCGGAGTTTGAGAGATTTGGACGTGAAAGGGTACCAGTCTTGTCGGGGATTGGGAACCCTTCGCGAGAATGTCCAAAGTTTCAGCGGGATTTCCAAAATGTTGAAAGGAACTCGAAACATGTCAACCTTGGTTTTGAGAATCTCTCCCGGAGTTTGAGAGATTTGGACGTGAAAGGGTACCAGTCTTGTCGGGGATTGGGAACCCTTCGCGAGAATGTCCAAAGTTTCAGCGAGATTTCCAAAATGTTGAAAGGAATTCGAAACATGTCAACCTTGGTTTTGAGAATCTCTCCCAGAGTTTGAGAGATTTGGACGTGAAAGGGTACCAGTCTTGTCGGGGATTGGGAACCCTTCGCGAGAATGTCCAAAGTTTCAGCGGGATTTCCAAAATGTTGAAAGGAACTCGAAACATGTCAACCTTGGTTTTGAGAATCTCTCCCGGAGTTTGAGAGATTTGGACGTGAAAGGGTACCAATCTTTTCGCGGATTGGGAACCCTTCGCGAGAATGTCCAATGTTTCGGAGGGATTTCCAAAATGTTGAAAGGAACTCGAAACATGTCAACCTTGGTTTTGAGAATCTCTCCCGGAGTTTGAGAGATTTGGACGTGAAAGTGTACCAGTCTTGTCGAAGATTAAAAACCCTTCGCGAGAATGTCCAAAGTTTCAGCGGGATTTCCAAAATGTTGAAAGGAACTCGAAACATGTCAACCTTGGTTTTGAGAATCTCTCCCGGAGTTTGAGAGATTTGGACGTGAAAGTGTACCAGTCTTGTCGGGGATTGGGAACCCTTCGCCAGAATGTCCAAAGTTTCAGCGGGATTTCCAAAATGTTGAGAGGAACTCGAATCATGTCAACCTTGGTTTTGAGAATCTCTCCCGGAGTTTGAGAGATTTGGACGTGAAAGGGTACCAGTCTTGTCGGGGATTGGGAACCCTTCACGAGAATGTCCAAAGTTTCAGCGGGATTTCCAAAATGTTGAAAGGAACTCGAAACATGTCAACCTTGGTTTTGAGAATCTCTCCCGGAGTTTGAGAGATTTGGACGTGAAAGGGTACCAGTCTTGTCGGGGATTGGGAACCCTTCGCGAGAATGTCCAAAATTTCAGCGGGATTTCCAAAATGTTTAAAGGAACTCGAAACATGTCAACCTTGGTTTTGAGAATCTCTCCCGGAGTTTGAGAGATTTGGA
The DNA here is from genome assembly GCF_964273445.1 of Streptopelia decaocto. Classification (NCBI taxonomy): domain Eukaryota; kingdom Metazoa; phylum Chordata; class Aves; order Columbiformes; family Columbidae; genus Streptopelia; species Streptopelia decaocto. The sequence goes on along the minus strand of NW_028116958.1, from coordinate 57,772 downwards.
CGTGAAAGGGTACCAGTCTTGTCGGGGATTGGGAACCCTTCGCGAGAATGTCCAAAGTTTCAGCGGGATTTCCAAAATGTTGAAAGGAACTCGAAACATGTCAACCTTGGTTTTGAGAATCTCTCCCGGAGTTTGAGAGATTTGGACGTGAAAGGGTACCAATCTTTTCGCGGATTGGGAACCCTTCGCGAGAATGTCCAAAGTTTCAGCGGGATTTCCAAAATGTTGAAAGGAACTCGAAACATGTCAACCTTGGTTTTGAGAATCTCTCCCGGAGTTTGAGAGATTTGGACGTGAAAGGGTACCAGTCTTGTCGGGGATTGGGAACCCTTCGCGACAATGTCCAAAGTTTCAGCGGGATTTCCAAAATGTTGAAAGGAACTCGAAACATGTCAACCTTGGTTTTGAGAATCTCTCCCGGAGTTTGAGAGATTTGGACGTGAAAGGGTACCAGTCTTGTCGGGGATTGGGAACCCTTCGCGAGAATGTCCAAAGTTTCAGCGGGATTTCCAAAATGTTGAAAGGAACTCGAAACATGTCAACCTTGGTTTTGAGAATCTCTCCCGGAGTTTGAGAGATTTGGACGTGAAAGGGTACCAGTCTTGTCGGGGATTGGGAACCCTTCGCGAGAATGTCCAAAGTTTCAGCGGGATTTCCAAAATGTTGAAAGGAACTCGAAACATGTCAACCTTGGTTTTGAGAATCTCTCCCGGAGTTTGAGAGATTTGGACGTGAAAGGGTACCAGTCTTGTCGGGGATTGGGAACCCTTCGCGAGAGTGTCCAAAGTTTCAGCGGGATTTCCAAAATGTTGAAAGGAACTCGAAACATGTCAACCTTGGTTTTGAGAATCTCTCCCGGAGTTGGAGAGATTTGGACGTGAAAGGGTACCAGTCTTGTCGGGGATTGGGAACCCTTCGTGAGAATGTCCAAAGTTTCAGCGGGATTTCCAAAATGTTGAAAGGAACTCGAAACATGTCAACCTTGGTTTTGAGAATCTCTCCCGGAGTTTGAGAGATTTGGACGTGAAAGGGTACCAGTCTTGTCGGGGATTGGGAACCCTTCGCGAGAATGTCCAAAGTTTCAGCGGGATTTCCAAAATGTTGAAAGGAACTCGAAACATGTCAACCTTGGTTTTGAGAATCTCTCCTGGAGTTTGAGAGATTTGGACGTGAAAGGGTACCAGTCTTGTCGGGGATTGGGAACCCTTCGCAAGAATGTCCAAAGTTTCAGCGGGATTTCCAAAATGTTGAAAGGAACTCGAAACATGTCAACCTTGGTTTTGAGAATCTCTCCCGGAGTTGGAGAGATTTGGACGTGAAAGGGTACCAGTCTTGTCGGGGATTGGGAACCCTTCGCGAGAATGTCCAAAGTTTCAGCGGGATTTCCAAAATGTTGAAAGGAACTCGAAACATGTCAACCTTGGTTTTGAGAATCTCTCCCGGAGTTTGAGAGATTTGGACGTGAAAGGGTACCAGTCTTGTCGGGGATTGGGAACCCTTTGCGAGAATGTCCAAAGTTTCAGCGGGATTTCCAAAATGTTGCGAGGAACTCGAAACATGTCAACCTTGGTTTTGAGAATCTCTCCCGGAGTTTGAGAGATTTGGACGTGAAAGGGTACCAGTCTTGTTGGGGATTGGGAACCCTTCGCGAGAATGTCCAAAGTTTCAGCGGGATTTCCAAAATGTTGAAAGGAACTCGAAACATGTCAACCTTGGTTTTGAGAATCTCTCCCGGAGTTGGAGAGATTTGGACGTGAAAGGGTACCAGTCTTGTCGGGGATTGGGAACCCTTCGTGAGAATGTCCAAAGTTTCAGCGGGATTTCCAAAATGTTGAAAGGAACTCGAAACATGTCAACCTTGGTTTTGAGAATCTCTCCCGGAGTTTGAGAGATTTGGACGTGAAAGGGTACCAGTCTTGTCGGGGATTGGGAACCCTTCGCGAGAATGTCCAAAGTTTCAGCGGGATTTCCAAAATGTTGAAAGGAACTCGAAACATGTCAACCTTGGTTTTGAGAATCTCTCCTGGAGTTTGAGAGATTTGGACGTGAAAGGGTACCAGTCTTGTCGGGGATTGGGAACCCTTCGCAAGAATGTCCAAAGTTTCAGCGGGATTTCCAAAATGTTGAAAGGAACTCGAAACATGTCAACCTTGGTTTTGAGAATCTCTCCCGGAGTTTGAGAGATTTGGACGTGAAAGGGTACCAGTCTTGTCGGGGATTGGGAACCCTTCGCGAGAATGTCCAAAATTTCAGCGGGATTTCCAAAATGTTTAAAGGAACTCGAAACATGTCAACCTTGGTTTTGAGAATCTCTCCCGGAGTTTGAGAGATTTGGACGTGAAAGGGTACCAGTCTTGTCGGGGATTGGGAACCCTTCGCGAGAATGTCCAAAGTTTCAGCGGGATTTCCAAAATGTTGAAAGGAACTCGAAACATGTCAACCTTGGTTTTGAGAATCTCTCCCGGAGTTTGAGAGATTTGGACGTGAAAGGGTACCAATCTTTTCGCGGATTGGGAACCCTTCGCGAGAATGTCCAAAGTTTCAGCGGGATTTCCAAAATGTTGAAAGGAACTCGAAACATGTCAACCTTGGTTTTGAGAATCTCTCCCGGAGTTTGAGAGATTTGGACGTGAAAGGGTACCAGTCTTGTCGGGGATTGGGAACCCTTCGCGACAATGTCCAAAGTTTCAGCGGGATTTCCAAAATGTTGAAAGGAACTCGAAACATGTCAACCTTGGTTTTGAGAATCTCTCCCGGAGTTTGAGAGATTTGGACGTGAAAGGGTACCAATCTTTTCGCGGATTGGGAACCCTTCGCGAGAATGTCCAAAGTTTCAGCGGGATTTCCAAAATGTTGAAAGGAACTCGAAACATGTCAACCTTGGTTTTGAGAATCTCTCCCGGAGTTTGAGAGATTTGGACGTGAAAGGGTACCAGTCTTGTCGGGGATTGGGAACCCTTCGCGACAATGTCCAAAGTTTCAGCGGGATTTCCAAAATGTTGAAAGGAACTCGAAACATGTCAACCTTGGTTTTGAGAATCTCTCCCGGAGTTTGAGAGATTTGGACGTGAAAGGGTACCAGTCTTGTCGGGGATTGGGAACCCTTCGCGAGAGTGTCCAAAGTTTCAGCGGGATTTCCAAAATGTTGAAAGGAACTCGAAACATGTCAACCTTGGTTTTGAGAATCTCTCCCGGAGTTGGAGAGATTTGGACGTGAAAGGGTACCAGTCTTGTCGGGGATTGGGAACCCTTCGTGAGAATGTCCAAAGTTTCAGCGGGATTTCCAAAATGTTGAAAGGAACTCGAAACATGTCAACCTTGGTTTTGAGAATCTCTCCCGGAGTTTGAGAGATTTGGACGTGAAAGGGTACCAGTCTTGTCGGGGATTGGGAACCCTTCGCGAGAATGTCCAAAGTTTCAGCGGGATTTCCAAAATGTTGAAAGGAACTCGAAACATGTCAACCTTGGTTTTGAGAATCTCTCCTGGAGTTTGAGAGATTTGGACGTGAAAGGGTACCAGTCTTGTCGGGGATTGGGAACCCTTCGCAAGAATGTCCAAAGTTTCAGCGGGATTTCCAAAATGTTGAAAGGAACTCGAAACATGTCAACCTTGGTTTTGAGAATCTCTCCCGGAGTTGGAGAGATTTGGACGTGAAAGGGTACCAGTCTTGTCGGGGATTGGGAACCCTTCGCGAGAATGTCCAAAGTTTCAGCGGGATTTCCAAAATGTTGAAAGGAACTCGAAACATGTCAACCTTGGTTTTGAGAATCTCTCCCGGAGTTTGAGAGATTTGGACGTGAAAGGGTACCAGTCTTGTCGGGGATTGGGAACCCTTTGCGAGAATGTCCAAAGTTTCAGCGGGATTTCCAAAATGTTGCGAGGAACTCGAAACATGTCAACCTTGGTTTTGAGAATCTCTCCCGGAGTTTGAGAGATTTGGACGTGAAAGGGTACCAGTCTTGTTGGGGATTGGGAACCCTTCGCGAGAATGTCCAAAGTTTCAGCGGGATTTCCAAAATGTTGAAAGGAACTCGAAACATGTCAACCTTGGTTTTGAGAATCTCTCCCGGAGTTTGAGAGATTTGGACGTGAAAGGGTACCAATCTTTTCGCGGATTGGGAACCCTTCGCGAGAATGTCCAATGTTTCAGTGGGATTTCCAAAATGTTGAAAGGAACTCGAAACATGTCAACCTTGGTTTTGAGGATCTCTCCCGGAGTTTGAGAGATTTGGACGTGAAAGGGTACCAGTCTTGTCGGGGATTGGGAACCCTTCGCCAGAATGTCCAAAGTTTCAGCGGGATTTCCAAAATGTTGAAAGGAACTCGAAACATGTCAACCTTGGTTTTGAGAATCTCTCCCGGAGTTTGAGAGATTTGGACGTGAAAGGGTACCAGTCTTGTCGGGGATTGGGAACCCTTTGCGAGAATGTCCAAAGTTTCAGCGGGATTTCCAAAATGTTGCGAGGAACTCGAAACATGTCAACCTTGGTTTTGAGAATCTCTCCCGGAGTTGGAGAGATTTGGACGTGAAAGGGTACCAGTCTTGTTGGGGATTGGGAACCCTTCGCGAGAATGTCCAAAGTTTCAGCGGGATTTCCAAAATGTTGAAAGGAACTCGAAACATGTCAACCTTGGTTTTGAGAATCTCTCCCGGAGTTTGAGAGATTTGGACGTGAAAGGGTACCAATCTTTTCGCGGATTGGGAACCCTTCGCGAGAATGTCCAATGTTTCAGTGGGATTTCCAAAATGTTGAAAGGAACTCGAAACATGTCAACCTTGGTTTTGAGGATCTCTCCCGGAGTTTGAGAGATTTGGACGTGAAAGGGTACCAGTCTTGTCGGGGATTGGGAACCCTTCGCGAGAATGTCCAAAGTTTCAGCGGGATTTCCAAAATGTTGAAAGGAACTCGAAACATGTCAATCTTGGTTTTGAGAATCTCTCCCGGAGTTTGAGAGATTTGGACGTGAAAGGGTACCAGTCTTGTCGGGGATTGGGAACCCTTCGCGAGAATGTCCAAAGTTTCAGCGAGATTTCCAAAATGTTGAAAGGAATTCGAAACATGTCAACCTTGGTTTTGAGAATCTCTCCCGGAGTTTGAGAGATTTGGACGTGAAAGGGTACCAGTCTTGTCGGGGATTGGGAACCCTTCGCGAGAATGTCCAAAGTTTCAGCGGGATTTCCAAAATGTTGAAAGGAACTCGAAACATGTCAACCTTGGTTTTGAGAATCTCTCCCGGAGTTGGAGAGATTTGGACGTGAAAGGGTACCAGTCTTGTCGGGGATTGGGAACCCTTCGCGAGAATGTCCAAAGTTTCAGCGGGATTTCCAAAATGTTGAAAGGAACTCGAAACATGTCAACCTTGGTTTTGAGAATCTCTCCCGGAGTTTGAGAGATTTGGACGTGAAAGGGTACCAGTCTTGTCGGGGATTGGGAACCCTTCGCGAGAGTGTCCAAAGTTTCAGCGGGATTTCCAAAATGTTGAAAGGAACTCGAAACATGTCAACCTTGGTTTTGAGAATCTCTCCCGGAGTTTGAGAGATTTGGACGTGAAAGGGTACCAGTCTTGTCGGGGATTGGGAACCCTTCGCGAGAATGTCCAAAGTTTCAGCGGGATTTCCAAAATGTTGAAAGGAACTCGAAACATGTCAACCTTGGTTTTGAGAATCTCTCCTGGAGTTTGAGAGATTTGGACGTGAAAGGGTACCAGTCTTGTCGGGGATTGGGAACCCTTCGCGAGAATGTCCAAAGTTTCAGCGGGATTTCCAAAATTTTGAAAGGAACTCGAAACATGTCAACCTTGGTTTTGAGAATCTCTCCCGGAGTTGGAGAGATTTGGACGTGAAAGGGTACCAGTCTTGTCGGGGATTGGGAACCCTTCGCGAGAATGTCCAAAGTTTCAGCGGGATTTCCAAAATGTTGAAAGGAACTCGAAACATGTCAACCTTGGTTTTGAGAATCTCTCCCGGACTTTGAGAGATTTGGACGTGAAAGGGTACCAGTCTTGTCGGGGATTGGGAACCCTTCGCGAGAATGTCCAAAGTTTCAGCGGGATTTCCAAAATGTTGAAAGGAACTCGAAACATGTCAACCTTGGTTTTGAGAATCTCTCCCGGACTTTGAGAGATTTGGACGTGAAAGGGTACCAGTCTTGTCGGGGATTGGGAACCCTTCGCGAGAATGTCCAAAGTTTCAGCGGGATTTCCAAAATGTTGAAAGGAACTCGAAACATGTCAACCTTGGTTTTGAGAATCTCTCCCGGAGTTTGAGAGATTTGGACGTGAAAGGGTACCAGTCTTGTCGGGGATTGGGAACCCTTCGCGAGAGTGTCCAAAGTTTCAGCGGGATTTCCAAAATGTTGAAAGGAACTCGAAACATGTCAACCTTGGTTTTGAGAATCTCTCCCGGAGTTTGAGAGATTTGGACGTGAAAGGGTACCAGTCTTGTCGGGGATTGGGAACCCTTCGCGAGAATGTCCAAAGTTTCAGCGGGATTTCCAAAATGTTGAAAGGAACTCGAAACATGTCAACCTTGGTTTTGAGAATCTCTCCCGGAGTTTGAGAGATTTGGACGTGAAAGGGTACCAGTCTTGTCGGGGATTGGGAACCCTTCGCGAGAATGTCCAAAGTTTCAGCGGGATTTCCAAAATGTTGAAAGGAACTCGAAACATGTCAACCTTGGTTTTGAGAATCTCTCCTGGAGTTTGAGAGATTTGGACGTGAAAGGGTACCAGTCTTGTCGGGGATTGGGAACCCTTCGCGAGAGTGTCCAAAGTTTCAGCGGGATTTCCAAAATGTTGAAAGGAACTCGAAACATGTCAACCTTGGTTTTGAGAATCTCTCCCGGAGTTTGAGAGATTTGGACGTGAAAGGGTACCAGTCTTGTCGGGGATTGGGAACCCTTCGCGAGAATGTCCAAAGTTTCAGCGGGATTTCCAAAATGTTGAAAGGAACTCGAAACATGTCAACCTTGGTTTTGAGAATCTCTCCCGGAGTTTGAGAGATTTGGACGTGAAAGGGTACCAGTCTTGTCGGGGATTGGGAACCCTTCGCGAGAATGTCCAAAGTTTCAGCGGGATTTCCAAAATGTTGAAAGGAACTCGAAACATGTCAACCTTGGTTTTGAGAATCTCTCCCGGAGTTTGAGAGATTTGGACGTGAAAGGCTACCAGTCTTGTCGGGGATTGGGAACCCTTCGCGAGAATGTCCAAAGTTTCAGCGGGATTTCCAAAATGTTGAAAGGAACTCGAAACATGTCAACCTTGGTTTTGAGAATCTCTCCCGGAGTTTGAGAGATTTGGACGTGAAAGGGTACCAGTCTTGTCGGGGATTGGGAACCCTTCGCGAGAATGTCCAAAGTTTCAGCGGGATTTCCAAAATGTTGAAAGGAACTCGAAACATGTCAACCTTGGTTTTGAGAATCTCTCCCGGAGTTTGAGAGATTTGGACGTGAAAGGGTACCAGTCTTGTCGGGGATTGGGAACCCTTCGCGAGAATGTCCAAAGTTTCAGCGGGATTTCCAAAATGTTGAAAGGAACTCGAAACATGTCAACCTTGGTTTTGAGAATCTCTCCCGGAGTTGGAGAGATTTGGACGTGAAAGGGTACCAGTCTTGTCGGGGATTGGGAACCCTTTGCGAGAATGTCCAAAGTTTCAGCGGGATTTCCAAAATGTTGAAAGGAACTCGAAACATGTCAACCTTGGTTTTGAGAATCTCTCCCGGACTTTGAGAGATTTGGACGTGAAAGGGTACCAGTCTTGTCGGGGATTGGGAACCCTTCGCGAGAATGTCCAAAGTTTCAGCGGGATTTCCAAAATGTTGAAAGGAACTCGAAACATGTCAACCTTGGTTTTGAGAATCTCTCCCGGACTTTGAGAGATTTGGACGTGAAAGGGTACCAGTCTTGTCGGGGATTGGGAACCCTTCGCGAGAATGTCCAAAGTTTCAGCGGGATTTCCAAAATGTTGAAAGGAACTCGAAACATGTCAACCTTGGTTTTGAGAATCTCTCCCGGAGTTTGAGAGATTTGGACGTGAAAGGGTACCAGTCTTGTCGGGGATTGGGAACCCTTCGCGAGAATGTCCAAAGTTTCAGCGGGATTTCCAAAATGTTGAAAGGAACTCGAAACATGTCAACCTTGGTTTTGAGAATCTCTCCCGGAGTTTGAGAGATTTGGACGTGAAAGGGTACCAGTCTTGTCGGGGATTGGGAACCCTTCGCGAGAATGTCCAAAGTTTCAGCGGGATTTCCAAAATGTTGAAAGGAACTCGAAACATGTCAACCTTGGTTTTGAGAATCTCTCCCGGAGTTGGAGAGATTTGGACGTGAAAGGGTACCAGTCTTGTCGGGGATTGGGAACCCTTCGCGAGAATGTCCAAAGTTTCAGCGGGATTTCCAAAATGTTGAAAGGAACTCGAAACATGTCAACCTTGGTTTTGAGAATCTCTCCCGGAGTTTGAGAGATTTGGACGTGAAAGGGTACCAGTCTTGTCGGGGATTGGGAACCCTTCGCGAGAATGTCCAAAGTTTCAGCGGGATTTCCAAAATGTTGAAAGGAACTCGAAACATGTCAACCTTGGTTTTGAGAATCTCTCCCGGAGTTTGAGAGATGTGGACGTGAAAGGGTACCAGTCTTGTCGGGGATTGGGAACCCTTTGCGAGAATGTCCAAAGTTTCAGCGGGATTTCCAAAATGTTGAAAGGAACTCGAAACATGTCAACCTTGGTTTTGAGAATCTCTCCCGGAGTTTGAGAGATTTGGACGTGAAAGTGTACCAGTCTTGTCGGGGATTGGGAACCCTTCACGAGAATGTCCAAAGTTTCAGCGGGATTTCCAAAATGTTGAGAGGAACTCGAATCATGTCAACCTTGGTTTTGAGAATCTCTCCCGGAGTTTGAGAGATTTGGACGTGAAAGGGTACCAGTCTTGTCGGGGATTGGGAACCCTTCGCCAGAATGTCCAAAGTTTCAGCGGGATTTCCAAAATGTTGAAAGGAACTCGAAACATGTCAACCTTGGTTTTGAGAATCTCTCCCGGAGTTTGAGAGATTTGGACGTGAAAGGGTACCAGTCTTGTCGGGGATTGGGAACCCTTCGCGAGAATGTCCAAAATTTCAGCGGGATTTCCAAAATGTTGAAAGGAACTCGAAACATGTCAACCTTGGTTTTGAGAATCTCTCCCGGAGTTTGAGAGATTTGGACGTGAAAGGGTACCAATCTTTTCGCGGATTGGGAACCCTTCGCGAGAATGTCCAAAGTTTCAGCGGGATTTCCAAAATGTTGAAAGGAACTTGAAACATGTCAACCTTGGTTTTGAGAATCTCTCCCGGAGTTGGAGAGATTTGGACGTGAAAGGGTACCAGTCTTGTCGGGGATTGGGAACCCTTCGCGAGAATGTCCAAAGTTTCAGCGGGATTTCCAAAATGTTGAAAGGAACTCGAAACATGTCAACCTTGGTTTTGAGAATCTCTCCCGGAGTTTGAGAGATTTGGACGTGAAAGGGTACCAGTCTTGTCGGGGATTGGGAACCCTTCGCGAGAGTGTCCAAAGTTTCAGCGGGATTTCCAAAATGTTGAAAGGAACTCGAAACATGTCAACCTTGGTTTTGAGAATCTCTCCCGGAGTTTGAGAGATTTGGACGTGAAAGGGTACCAGTCTTGTCGGGGATTGGGAACCCTTCGCGAGAATGTCCAAAGTTTCAGCGGGATTTCCAAAATGTTGAAAGGAACTCGAAACATGTCAACCTTGGTTTTGAGAATCTCTCCTGGAGTTTGAGAGATTTGGACGTGAAAGGGTACCAGTCTTGTCGGGGATTGGGAACCCTTCGCGAGAATGTCCAAAGTTTCAGCGGGATTTCCAAAATGTTGAAAGGAACTCGAAACATGTCAACCTTGGTTTTGAGAATCTCTCCCGGAGTTGGAGAGATTTGGACGTGAAAGGGTACCAGTCTTGTTGGGGATTGGGAACCCTTCGCGAGAATGTCCAAAGTTTCAGCGGGATTTCCAAAATGTTGAAAGGAACTCGAAACATGTCAACCTTGGTTTTGAGAATCTCTCCCGGAGTTTGAGAGATTTGGACGTGAAAGGGTACCAGTCTTGTCGGGGATTGGGAACCCTTCGCGAGAATGTCCAAAGTTTCAGCGGGATTTCCAAAATGTTGAAAGGAACTCGAAACATGTCAACCTTGGTTTTGAGAATCTCTCCCGGAGTTTGAGAGATTTGGACGTGAAAGGGTACCAGTCTTGTCGGGGATTGGGAACCCTTCGCGAGAATGTCCAAAGTTTCAGCGGGATTTCCAAAATGTTGAAAGGAACTCGAAACATGTCAACCTTGGTTTTGAGAATCTCTCCCGGAGTTGGAGAGATTTGGACGTGAAAGGGTACCAGTCTTGTCGGGGATTGGGAACCCTTCGCGAGAATGTCCAAAGTTTCAGCGGGATTTCCAAAATGTTGAAAGGAACTCGAAACATGTCAACCTTGGTTTTGAGAATCTCTCCTGGAGTTTGAGAGATTTGGACGTGAAAGGGTACCAGTCTTGTCGGGGATTGGGAACCCTTCGCGAGAATGTCCAAAGTTTCAGCGGGATTTCCAAAATGTTGAAAGGAACTCGAAACATGTCAACCTTGGTTTTGAGAATCTCTCCCGGAGTTGGAGAGATTTGGACGTGAAAGGGTACCAGTCTTGTCGGGGATTGGGAACCCTTCGCGAGAATGTCCAAAGTTTCAGCGGGATTTCCAAAATGTTGAAAGGAACTCGAAACATGTCAACCTTGGTTTTGAGAATCTCTCCCGGAGTTTGAGAGATTTGGACGTGAAAGGGTACCAGTCTTGTCGGGGATTGGGAACCCTTCGCGAGAATGTCCAAAGTTTCAGCGGGATTTCCAAAATGTTGAAAGGAACTCGAAACATGTCAACCTTGGTTTTGAGAATCTCTCCCGGAGTTTGAGAGATTTGGACGTGAAAGGGTACCAGTCTTGTCGGGGATTGGGAACCCTTCGCGAGAATGTCCAAAGTTTCAGCGGGATTTCCAAAATGTTGAAAGGAACTCGAAACATGTCAACCTTGGTTTTGAGAATCTCTCCCGGAGTTTGAGAGATTTGGACGTGAAAGGGTACCAGTCTTGTCGGGGATTGGGAACCCTTCGCGAGAATGTCCAAAGTTTCAGCGGGATTTCCAAAATGTTGAAAGGAACTCGAAACATGTCAACCTTGGTTTTGAGAATCTCTCCCGGAGTTTGAGAGATTTGGACGTGAAAGGGTACCAGTCTTGTCGGGGATTGGGAACCCTTCGCGAGAATGTCCAAAGTTTCAGCGGGATTTCCAAAATGTTGAAAGGAACTCGAAACATGTCAACCTTGGTTTTGAGAATCTCTCCCGGAGTTTGAGAGATTTGGACGTGAAAGGGTACCAGTCTTGTCGGGGATCGGGAACCCTTCGCGAGAATGTCCAAAGTTTCAGCGGGATTTCCAAAATGTTGAAGGGAACTCGAAACATGTCAACCTTGGTTTTGAGAATCTCTCCCGGAGTTTGAGAGATTTGGACGTGAAAGGGTACCAGTCTTGTCGGGGATTGGGAACCCTTCGCGAGATTGTCCAAAGTTTCAGCGGGATTTCCAAAATGTTGAAAGGAACTCGAAACATGTCAACCTTGGTTTTGAGAATCTCTCCCGGAGTTTGAGAGATTTGGACGTGAAAGGGTACCAGTCTTGTCGGGGACTGGGAACCCTTCGCGAGAATGTCCAAAGTTTCAGCGGGATTTCCAAAATGTTGCGAGGAACTCGAAACATGTCAACCTTGGTTTTGAGAATCTCTCCCGGAGTTTGAGAGATTTGGACGTGAAAGGGTACCAGTCTTGTCGAAGATTAAGAACCCTTCGCGAGAATGTCCAAAGTTTCAGCGGGATTTCCAAAATGTTGAAAGGAACTCGAAACATGTCAACCTTGGTTTTGAGAATCTCTCCCGGAGTTTGAGAGATTTGGACGTGAAAGGGTACCAGTCTTGTCGGGGATTGGGAACCCTTCGCGAGAATGTCCAAAGTTTCAGCGGGATTTCCAAAATGTTGAAAGGAACTCGAAACATGTCAACCTTGGTTTTGAGAATCTCTCCCGGAGTTTGAGAGATTTGGACGTGAAAGGGTACCAGTCTTGTCGGGGATTGGGAACCCTTCGCGAGAATGTCCAAAGTTTCAGCGGGATTTCCAAAATGTTGAAAGGAACTCGAAACATGTCAACCTTGGTTTTGAGAATCTCTCCTGGAGTTTGAGAGATTTGGACGTGAAAGGGTACCAGTCTTGTCGGGGATTGGGAACCCTTCGCGAGAATGTCCAAAGTTTCAGCGGGATTTCCAAAATGTTGAAAGGAACTCGAAACATGTCAACCTTGGTTTTGAGAATCTCTCCCGGAGTTGGAGAGATTTGGACGTGAAAGGGTACCAGTCTTGTCGGGGATTGGGAACCCTTCGCGAGAATGTCCAAAGTTTCAGCGGGATTTCCAAAATGTTGAAAGGAACTCGAAACATGTCAACCTTGGTTTTGAGAATCTCTCCCGGAGTTTGAGAGATTTGGACGTGAAAGGGTACCAGTCTTGTCGGGGATTGGGAACCCTTCGCGAGAATGTCCAAAGTTTCAGCGGGATTTCCAAAATGTTGAAAGGAACTCGAAACATGTCAACCTTGGTTTTGAGAATCTCTCCCGGAGTTTGAGAGATTTGGACGTGAAAGGGTACCAGTCTTGTCGGGGATTGGGAACCCTTCGCGAGAATGTCCAAAGTTTCAGCGGGATTTCCAAAATGTTGAAAGGAACTCGAAACATGTCAACCTTGGTTTTGAGAATCTCTCCCGGAGTTTGAGAGATTTGGACGTGAAAGGGTACCAGTCTTGTCGGGGATTGGGAACCCTTCGCGAGAATGTCCAAAGTTTCAGCGGGATTTCCAAAATGTTGAAAGGAACTCGAAACATGTCAACCTTGGTTTTGAGAATCTCTCCCGGAGTTTGAGAGATTTGGACGTGAAAGGGTACCAGTCTTGTCGGGGATTGGGAACCCTTCGCGAGAATGTCCAAAGTTTCAGCGGGATTTCCAAAATGTTGAAAGGAACTCGAAACATGTCAACCTTGGTTTTGAGAATCTCTCCCGGAGTTTGAGAGATTTGGACGTGAAAGGGTACCAGTCTTGTCGGGGATCGGGAACCCTTCGCGAGAATGTCCAAAGTTTCAGCGGGATTTCCAAAATGTTGAAAGGAACTCGAAACATGTCAACCTTGGTTTTGAGAATCTCTCCCGGAGTTTGAGAGATTTGGACGTGAAAGGGTACCAGTCTTGTCGGGGATTGGGAACCCTTCGCGAGATTGTCCAAAGTTTCAGCGGGATTTCCAAAATGTTGAAAGGAACTCGAAACATGTCAACCTTGGTTTTGAGAATCTCTCCCGGAGTTTGAGAGATTTGGACGTGAAAGGGTACCAGTCTTGTCGGGGACTGGGAACCCTTCGCGAGAATGTCCAAAGTTTCAGCGGGATTTCCAAAATGTTGCGAGGAACTCGAAACATGTCAACCTTGGTTTTGAGAATCTCTCCCGGAGTTTGAGAGATTTGGACGTGAAAGGGTACCAGTCTTGTCGAAGATTAAGAACCCTTCGCGAGAATGTCCAAAGTTTCAGCGGGATTTCCAAAATGTTGAAAGGAACTCGAAACATGTCAACCTTGGTTTTGAGAATCTCTCCCGGAGTTTGAGAGATTTGGATGTGAAAGGGTACCAGTCTTGTCGGGGATTGGGAACCCTTCGCGAGAATGTCCAAAGTTTCAGCGGGATTTCCAAAATGTTGAAAGGAACTCGAAACATGTCAACCTTGGTTTTGAGAATCTCTCCCGGAGTTTGAGAGATTTGGACGTGAAAGGGTACCAATCTTTTCGCGGATTGGGAACCCTTCGCGAGAATGTCGAAAGTTTCAGCGGGATTTCCAAAATGTTGCGAGGAACTCGAAACATGTCAACCTTGGTTTTGAGAATCTCTCCCGGAGTTTGAGAGATTTGGACGTGAAAGGGTACCAGTCTTGTCGGGGATTGGGAACCCTTCGCGAGAATGTCCAAAGTTTCAGCGGGATTTCCAAAATGTTGAAAGGAACTCGAAACATGTCAACCTTGGTTTTGAGAATCTCTCCCGGAGTTTGAGAGATTTGGACGTGAAAGGGTACCAGTCTTGTCGGGGATTGGGAACCCTTCGCGAGAATGTCCAAAGTTTCAGCGGGATTTCCAAAATGTTGAAAGGAACTCGAAACATGTCAACCTTGGTTTTGAGAATCTCTCCCGGAGTTTGAGAGATCTGGACGTGAAAGGGTACCAGTCTTGTCGGGGATTGGGAACCCTTTGCGAGAATGTCCAAAGTTTCAGCGGGATTTCCAAAATGTTGAAAGGAACTCGAAACATGTCAACCTTGGTTTTGAGAATCTCTCCCGGAGTTTGAGAGATCTGGACGTGAAAGGGTACCAGTCTTGTCGGGGATTGGGAACCCTTCGCGAGAATGTCGAAAGTTTCAGCGGGATTTCCAAAATGTTGCGAGGAACTCGAAACATGTCAACCTTGGTTTTGAGAATCTCTCCCGGAGTTTGAGAGATTTGGACGTGAAAGGGTACCAGTCTTGTCGGGGATTGGGAACCCTTCGCGAGAATGTCCAAAGTTTCAGCGGGATTTCCAAAATGTTGAAAGGAACTCGAAACATGTCAACCTTGGTTTTGAGAATCTCTCCCGGAGTTGGAGAGATTTGGACGTGAAAGGGTACCAGTCTTGTCGGGGATTGGGAACCCTTCGCGAGAATGTCCAAAGTTTCAGCGGGATTTCCAGAATGTTGAAAGGAACTCGAAACATGTCAGCCTTGGTTTTGAGAATCTCTCCCGGAGTTTGAGAGATTTGGACGTGAAAGGGTACCAGTCTTGTCGGGGATTGGGAACCCTTCGCGAGAATGTCCAAAGTTTCAGCGGGATTTCCAAAATGTTGAAAGGAACTCGAAACATGTCAACCTTGGTTTTGAGAATCTCTCCCGGAGTTTGAGAGATTTGGACGTGAAAGGGTACCAGTCTTGTCGGGGATTGGGAACCCTTTGCGAGAATGTCCAAAGTTTCAGCGGGATTTCCAAAATGTTGAAAGGAACTCGAAACATGTCAACCTTGGTTTTGAGAATCTCTCCCGGAGTTTGAGAGATTTGGACGTGAAAGGGTACCAGTCTTGTCGGGGATTGGGAACCCTTCGCGAGAATGTCCAAAGTTTCAGCGGGATTTCCAAAATGTTGAAAGGAACTCGAATCATGTCAACCTTGGTTTTGAGAATCTCTCCCGGAGTTTGAGAGATTTGGACGTGAAAGGGTACCAGTCTTGTCGGGGATTGGGAACCCTTCGCGAGAATGTCCAAAGTTTCAGCGGGATTTCCAAAATGTTGAAAGGAACTCGAAACATGTCAACCTTGGTTTTGAGAATCTCTCCCGGAGTTTGAGAGATTTGGACGTGAAAGGGTACCAGTCTTGTCGGGGATTGGGAACCCTTCGCGAGAGTGTCCAAAGTTTCAGCGGGATTTCCAAAATGTTGAAAGGAACTCGAAACATGTCAACCTTGGTTTTGAGAATCTCTCCCGGAGTTGGAGAGATTTGGACGTGAAAGGGTACCAGTCTTGTCGGGGATTGGGAACCCTTCGCGAGAATGTCCAAAGTTTCAGCGGGATTTCCAAAATGTTGAAAGGAACTCGAAACATGTCAACCTTGGTTTTGAGAATCTCTCCCGGAGTTTGAGAGATTTGGACGTGAAAGGGTACCAGTCTTGTCGGGGATTGGGAACCCTTCGCGAGAATGTCCAAAGTTTCAGCGGGATTTCCAAAATGTTGAAAGGAACTCGAAACATGTCAACCTTGGTTTTGAGAATCTCTCCCGGAGTTGGAGAGATTTGGACGTGAAAGGGTACCAGTCTTGTCGGGGATTGGGAACCCTTCGCGAGAATGTCCAAAGTTTCAGCGGGATTTCCAAAATGTTGAAAGGAACTCGAAACATGTCAACCTTGGTTTTGAGAATCTCTCCCGGAGTTTGAGAGATTTGGACGTGAAAGGGTACCAGTCTTGTCGGGGATTGGGAACCCTTCGCGAGAATGTCCAAAGTTTCAGCGGGATTTCCAAAATGTTGAAAGGAACTCGAAACATGTCAACCTTGGTTTTGAGAATCTCTCCCGGAGTTTGAGAGATTTGGACGTGAAAGGGTACCAGTCTTGTCGGGGATCGGGAACCCTTCGCGAGAATGTCCAAAGTTTCAGCGGGATTTCCAAAATGTTGAAAGGAACTCGAAACATGTCAACCTTGGTTTTGAGAATCTCTCCCGGAGTTTGAGAGATTTGGACGTGAAAGGGTACCAGTCTTGTCGGGGATTGGGAACCCTTCGCGAGATTGTCCAAAGTTTCAGCGGGATTTCCAAAATGTTGAAAGGAACTCGAAACATGTCAACCTTGGTTTTGAGAATCTCTCCCGGAGTTTGAGAGATTTGGACATGAAAGGGTACCAGTCTTGTCGGGGACTGGGAACCCTTCGCGAGAATGTCCAAAGTTTCAGCGGGATTTCCAAAATGTTGCGAGGAACTCGAAACATGTCAACCTTGGTTTTGAGAATCTCTCCCGGAGTTTGAGAGATTTGGACGTGAAAGGGTACCAGTCTTGTCGAAGATTAAGAACCCTTCGCGAGAATGTCCAAAGTTTCAGCGGGATTTCCAAAATGTTGAAAGGAACTCGAAACATGTCAACCTTGGTTTTGAGAATCTCTCCCGGAGTTTGAGAGATTTGGATGTGAAAGGGTACCAGTCTTGTCGGGGATTGGGAACCCTTCGCGAGAATGTCCAAAGTTTCAGCGGGATTTCCAAAATGTTGCGAGGAACTCGAAACATGTCAACCTTGGTTTTGAGAATCTCTCCCGGAGTTTGAGAGATTTGGACGTGAAAGGGTACCAGTCTTGTCGGGGATTGGGAACCCTTCGCGAGAATGTCCAAAGTTTCAGCGGGATTTCCAAAATGTTGAAAGGAACTCGAAACATGTCAACCTTGGTTTTGAGAATCTCTCCCGGAGTTTGAGAGATTTGGACGTGAAAGGGTACCAGTCTTGTCGGGGATTGGGAACCCTTCGCGAGAATGTCCAAAGTTTCAGCGGGATTTCCAAAATGTTGAAAGGAACTCGAAACATGTCAACCTTGGTTTTGAGAATCTCTCCCGGAGTTTGAGAGATCTGGACGTGAAAGGGTACCAGTCTTGTCGGGGATTGGGAACCCTTTGCGAGAATGTCCAAAGTTTCAGCGGGATTTCCAAAATGTTGAAAGGAACTCGAAACATGTCAACCTTGGTTTTGAGAATCTCTCCCGGAGTTTGAGAGATCTGGACGTGAAAGGGTACCAGTCTTGTCGGGGATTGGGAACCCTTCGCGAGAATGTCGAAAGTTTCAGCGGGATTTCCAAAATGTTTCGAGGAACTCGAAACATGTCAACCTTGGTTTTGAGAATCTCTCCCGGAGTTTGAGAGATTTGGACGTGAAAGGGTACCAGTCTTGTCGGGGATTGGGAACCCTTCGCGAGAATGTCCAAAGTTTCAGCGGGATTTCCAGAATGTTGAAAGGAACTCGAAACATGTCAGCCTTGGTTTTGAGAATCTCTCCCGGAGTTTGAGAGATTTGGACGTGAAAGGGTACCAGTCTTGTCGGGGATTGGGAACCCTTCGCGAGAATGTCCAAAGTTTCAGCGGGATTTCCAAAATGTTGAAAGGAACTCGAAACATGTCAACCTTGGTTTTGAGAATCTCTCCCGGAGTTTGAGAGATTTGGACGTGAAAGGGTACCAGTCTTGTCGGGGATTGGGAACCCTTCGCGAGAATGTCCAAAGTTTCAGCGGGATTTCCAAAATGTTGAAAGGAACTCGAAACATGTCAACCTTGGTTTTGAGAATCTCTCCCGGAGTTGGAGAGATTTGGACGTGAAAGGGTACCAATCTTGTCGGGGATTGGGAACCCTTCGCGAGAATGTCCAAAGTTTCAGCGGGATTTCCAAAATGTTGAAAGGAACTCGAAACATGTCAACCTTGGTTTTGAGAATCTCTCCCGGAGTTTGAGAGATTTGGACGTGAAAGGGTACCAGTCTTGTCGGGGATTGGGAACCCTTCGCGAGAATGTCCAAAGTTTCAGCGGGATTTCCAGAATGTTGAAAGGAACTCGAAACATGTCAACCTTGGTTTTGAGAATCTCTCCCGGAGTTTGAGAGATTTGGACGTGAAAGTGTACCAGTCTTGTCGGGGATTGGGAACCCTTCGCGAGAATGTCCAAAGTTTCAGCGGGATTTCCAAAATGTTGAAAGGAACTCGAAACATGTCAACCTTGGTTTTGAGAATCTCTCCCGGAGTTGGAGAGATTTGGACGTGAAAGGGTACCAGTCTTGTCGGGGATTGGGAACCCTTCGCGAGAATGTCCAAAGTTTCAGCGGGATTTCCAAAATGTTGAGAGGAACTCGAAACATGTCAACCTTGGTTTTGAGAATCTCTCCCGGAGTTTGAGAGATCTGGACGTGAAAGGGTACCAGTCTTGTCGGGGATTGGGAACCCTTCGCGAGAATGTCCAAAGTTTCAGCGGGATTTCCAAAATGTTGAAAGGAACTCGAAACATGTCAACCTTGGTTTTGAGAATCTCTCCCGGAGTTTGAGAGATCTGGACGTGAAAGGGTACCAGTCTTGTCGGGGATTGGGAACCCTTTGCGAGAATGTCCAAAGTTTCAGCGGGATTTCCAAAATGTTGAAAGGAACTCGAAACATGTCAACCTTGGTTTTGAGAATCTCTCCCGGAGTTTGAGAGATCTGGACGTGAAAGGGTACCAGTCTTGTCGGGGATTGGGAACCCTTCGCGAGAATGTCCAAAGTTTCAGCGGGATTTCCAAAATGTTGAAAGGAACTCGAAACATGTCAACCTTGGTTTTGAGAATCTCTCCCGGAGTTTGAGAGATTTGGACGTGAAAGGGTACCAGTCTTGTCGGGGATTGGGAACCCTTTGCGAGAATGTCCAAAGTTTCAGCGGGATTTCCAAAATGTTGAAAGGAACTCGAAACATGTCAACCTTGGTTTTGAGAATCTCTCCCGGAGTTTGAGAGATTTGGACGTGAAAGGGTACCAGTCTTGTCGGGGATTGGGAACCCTTCGCGAGAATGTCCAAAGTTTCAGCGGGATTTCCAGAATGTTGAAAGGAACTCGAAACATGTCAGCCTTGGTTTTGAGAATCTCTCCCGGAGTTGGAGAGATTTGGACGTGAAAGGGTACCAGTCTTGTCGGGGATTGGGAACCCTTCGCGAGAATGTCCAAAGTTTCAGCGGGATTTCCAGAATGTTGAAAGGAACTCGAAACATGTCAACCTTGGTTTTGAGAATCTCTCCCGGAGTTTGAGAGATTTGGACGTGAAAGGGTACCAGTCTTGTCGGGGATTGGGAACCCTTCGCGAGAATGTCCAAAGTTTCAGCGGGATTTCCAGAATGTTGAAAGGAACTCGAAACATGTCAACCTTGGTTTTGAGAATCTCTCCCGGAGTTTGAGAGATTTGGACGTGAAAGGGTACCAGTCTTGTCGGGGATTGGGAACCCTTCGCGAGAATGTCCAAAGTTTCAGCGGGATTTCCAAAATGTTGAAAGGAACTCGAAACATGTCAACCTTGGTTTTGAGAATCTCTCCCGGAGTTGGAGAGATTTGGACGTGAAAGGGTACCAGTCTTGTCGGGGATTGGGAACCCTTCGCGAGAATGTCCAAAGTTTCAGCGGGATTTCCAAAATGTTGAGAGGAACTCGAAACATGTCAACCTTGGTTTTGAGAATCTCTCCCGGAGTTTGAGAGATCTGGACGTGAAAGGGTACCAGTCTTGTCGGGGATTGGGAACCCTTCGCGAGAATGTCCAAAGTTTCAGCGGGATTTCCAAAATGTTGCGAGGAACTCGAAACATGTCAACCTTGGTTTTGAGAATCTCTCCCGGAGTTTGAGAGATTTGGACGTGAAAGGGTACCAGTCTTGTCGGGGATTGGGAACCCTTCGCGAGAATGTCCAAAGTTTCAGCGGAATTTCCAAAATGTTGAAAGGAACTCGAAACATGTCAACCTTGGTTTTGAGAATCTCTCCCGGAGTTTGAGAGATTTGGACGTGGAAGGGTACCAGTCTTGTCGGGGATTGGGAACCCTTCGCGACAATGTCCAAAGTTTCAGCGGGATTTCCAAAATGTTGAGAGGAACTCGAAACATGTCAACCTTGGTTTTGAGAATCTCTCCCGGAGTTTGAGAGATTTGGACGTGAAAGGGTACCAGTCTTGTTGGGGATTGGGAACCCTTCGCGAGAATGTCCAAAGTTTCAGCGGGATTTCCAAAATGTTGAAAGGAACTCGAAACATGTCAACCTTGGTTTTGAGAATCTCTCCCGGAGTTTGAGAGATTTGGACGTGAAAGGGTACCAGTCTTGTCGGGGATTGGGAACCCTTCGCGAGAATGTCCAAAGTTTCAGCGGGATTTCCAAAATGTTGAAAGGAACTCGAAACATGTCAACCTTGGTTTTGAGAATCTCTCCCGGAGTTTGAGAGATTTGGACGTGAAAGGGTACCAATCTTGTCGGGGATTGGGGACCCTTCGCGAGAATGTCCAAAGTTTCAGCGGGATTTCCAAAATGTTGAAACAAACTCGAAACATGTCAACCTTGGTTTTGAGAATCTCTCCCGGAGTTTGAGAGATTTGGACGTGAAAGGGTACCAGTCTTGTTGGGGACTGGGAACCCTTCGCGAGAATGTCCAAAGTTTCAGCGGGATTTCCAAAATGTTGAGAGGAACTCGAAACATGTCAACCTTGGTTTTGAGAATCTCTCCCGGAGTTTGAGAGATTTGGACGTGAAAGGGTACCAGTCTTGTCGGGGATTAAGAACCCTTCGCGAGAATGTCCAAAGTTTCAGCGGGATTTCCAAAATGTTGAAAGGAACTCGAAACATGTCAACCTTGGTTTTGAGAATCTCTCCCGGAGTTGGAGAGATTTGGACGTGAAAGGGTACCAGTCTTGTCGGGGATTGGGAACTCTTCGCGAGAATGTCCAAAGTTTCAGCGGGATTTCCAAAATGTTGAAAGGAACTCGAAACATGTCAACCTTGGTTTTGAGAATCTCTCCCGGAGTTTGAGAGATTTGGACGTGAAAGGGTACCAATCTTTTCGCGGATTGGGAACCCTTCGCGAGAATGTCGAAAGTTTCAGCGGGATTTCCAAAATGTTGCGAGGAACTCGAAACATGTCAACCTTGGTTTTGAGAATCTCTCCCGGAGTTGGAGAGATTTGGACGTGAAAGGGTACCAGTCTTGTCGGGGATTGGGAACCCTTCGCGAGAATGTCCAAAGTTTCAGCGGGATTTCCAAAATGTTGAAAGGAACTCGAAACATGTCAACCTTGGTTTTGAGAATCTCTCCCGGAGTTTGAGAGATTTGGACGTGAAAGGGTACCAGTCTTGTCGGGGATTGGGAACCCTTCGCGAGAATGTCCAAAGTTTCAGCGGGATTTCCAGAATGTTGAAAGGAACTCGAAACATGTCAGCCTTGGTTTTGAGAATCTCTCCCGGAGTTGGAGAGATTTGGACGTGAAAGGGTACCAGTCTTGTCGGGGATTGGGAACCCTTCGCGAGAATGTCCAAAGTTTCAGCGGGATTTCCAGAATGTTGAAAGGAACTCGAAACATGTCAACCTTGGTTTTGAGAATCTCTCCCGGAGTTTGAGAGATTTGGACGTGAAAGGGTACCAGTCTTGTCGGGGATTGGGAACCCTTTGCGAGAATGTCCAAAGTTTCAGCGGGATTTCCAAAATGTTGAAAGGAACTCGAAACATGTCAACCTTGGTTTTGAGAATCTCTCCCGGAGTTGGAGAGATTTGGACGTGAAAGGGTACCAGTCTTGTCGGGGATTGGGAACCCTTCGCGAGAATGTCCAAAGTTTCAGCGGGATTTCCAAAATGTTGAAAGGAACTCGAAACATGTCAACCTTGGTTTTGAGAATCTCTCCCGGAGTTTGAGAGATTTGGACGTGAAAGGGTACCAGTCTTGTCGGGGATTGGGAACCCTTCGCCAGAATGTCCAAAGTTTCAGCGGGATTTCCAGAATGTTGAAAGGAACTCGAAACATGTCAACCTTGGTTTTGAGAATCTCTCCCGGAGTTTGAGAGATTTGGACGTGAAAGGGTACCAGTCTTGTCGGGGATTGGGAACCCTTCGCGAGAATGTCCAAAGTTTCAGCGGGATTTCCAAAATGTTGAAAGGAACTCGAAACATGTCAACCTTGGTTTTGAGAATCTCTCCCGGAGTTGGAGAGATTTGGACGTGAAAGGGTACCAGTCTTGTCGGGGATTGGGAACCCTTCGCGAGAATGTCCAAAGTTTCAGCGGGATTTCCAAAATGTTGAGAGGAACTCGAAACATGTCAACCTTGGTTTTGAGAATCTCTCCCGGAGTTTGAGAGATCTGGACGTGAAAGGGTACCAGTCTTGTCGGGGATTGGGAACCCTTCGCGAGAATGTCCAAAGTTTCAGCGGGATTTCCAAAATGTTGCGAGGAACTCGAAACATGTCAACCTTGGTTTTGAGAATCTCTCCCGGAGTTTGAGAGATTTGGACGTGAAAGGGTACCAGTCTTGTCGGGGATTGGGAACCCTTCGCGAGAATGTCCAAAGTTTCAGCGGAATTTCCAAAATGTTGAAAGGAACTCGAAACATGTCAACCTTGGTTTTGAGAATCTCTCCCGGAGTTTGAGAGATTTGGACGTGGAAGGGTACCAGTCTTGTCGGGGATTGGGAACCCTTCGCGACAATGTCCAAAGTTTCAGCGGGATTTCCAAAATGTTGAGAGGAACTCGAAACATGTCAACCTTGGTTTTGAGAATCTCTCCCGGAGTTTGAGAGATTTGGACGTGAAAGGGTACCAGTCTTGTTGGGGATTGGGAACCCTTCGCGAGAATGTCCAAAGTTTCAGCGGGATTTCCAAAATGTTGAAAGGAACTCGAAACATGTCAACCTTGGTTTTGAGAATCTCTCCCGGAGTTTGAGAGATTTGGACGTGAAAGGGTACCAGTCTTGTCGGGGATTGGGAACCCTTCGCGAGAATGTCCAAAGTTTCAGCGGGATTTCCAAAATGTTGAAAGGAACTCGAAACATGTCAACCTTGGTTTTGAGAATCTCTCCCGGAGTTTGAGAGATTTGGACGTGAAAGGGTACCAATCTTGTCGGGGATTGGGGACCCTTCGCGAGAATGTCCAAAGTTTCAGCGGGATTTCCAAAATGTTGCGAGGAACTCGAAACATGTCAACCTTGGTTTTGAGAATCTCTCCCGGAGTTTGAGAGATTTGGACGTGAAAGGGTACCAGTCTTGTCGAAGATTAAGAACCCTTCGCGAGAATGTCCAAAGTTTCAGCGGGATTTCCAAAATGTTGAAAGGAACTCGAAACATGTCAACCTTGGTTTTGAGAATCTCTCCCGGAGTTTGAGAGATTTGGATGTGAAAGGGTACCAGTCTTGTCGGGGATTGGGAACCCTTCGCGAGAATGTCCAAAGTTTCAGCGGGATTTCCAAAATGTTGAAAGGAACTCGAAACATGTCAACCTTGGTTTTGAGAATCTCTCCCGGAGTTTGAGAGATTTGGACGTGAAAGGGTACCAATCTTTTCGCGGATTGGGAACCCTTCGCGAGAATGTCGAAAGTTTCAGCGGGATTTCCAAAATGTTGCGAGGAACTCGAAACATGTCAACCTTGGTTTTGAGAATCTCTCCCGGAGTTTGAGAGATTTGGACGTGAAAGGGTACCAGTCTTGTCGGGGATTGGGAACCCTTCGCGAGAATGTCCAAAGTTTCAGCGGGATTTCCAAAATGTTGAAAGGAACTCGAAACATGTCAACCTTGGTTTTGAGAATCTCTCCCGGAGTTTGAGAGATTTGGACGTGAAAGGGTACCAGTCTTGTCGGGGATTGGGAACCCTTCGCGAGAATGTCCAAAGTTTCAGCGGGATTTCCAAAATGTTGAAAGGAACTCGAAACATGTCAACCTTGGTTTTGAGAATCTCTCCCGGAGTTTGAGAGATCTGGACGTGAAAGGGTACCAGTCTTGTCGGGGATTGGGAACCCTTTGCGAGAATGTCCAAAGTTTCAGCGGGATTTCCAAAATGTTGAAAGGAACTCGAAACATGTCAACCTTGGTTTTGAGAATCTCTCCCGGAGTTTGAGAGATCTGGACGTGAAAGGGTACCAGTCTTGTCGGGGATTGGGAACCCTTCGCGAGAATGTCGAAAGTTTCAGCGGGATTTCCAAAATGTTGCGAGGAACTCGAAACATGTCAACCTTGGTTTTGAGAATCTCTCCCGGAGTTTGAGAGATTTGGACGTGAAAGGGTACCAGTCTTGTCGGGGATTGGGAACCCTTCGCGAGAATGTCCAAAGTTTCAGCGGGATTTCCAGAATGTTGAAAGGAACTCGAAACATGTCAGCCTTGGTTTTGAGAATCTCTCCCGGAGTTTGAGAGATTTGGACGTGAAAGGGTACCAGTCTTGTCGGGGATTGGGAACCCTTCGCGAGAATGTCCAAAGTTTCAGCGGGATTTCCAAAATGTTGAAAGGAACTCGAAACATGTCAACCTTGGTTTTGAGAATCTCTCCCGGAGTTTGAGAGATTTGGACGTGAAAGGGTACCAGTCTTGTCGGGGATTGGGAACCCTTCGCGAGAATGTCCAAAGTTTCAGCGGGATTTCCAAAATGTTGAAAGGAACTCGAAACATGTCAACCTTGGTTTTGAGAATCTCTCCCGGAGTTGGAGAGATTTGGACGTGAAAGGGTACCAATCTTGTCGGGGATTGGGAACCCTTCGCGAGAATGTCCAAAGTTTCAGCGGGATTTCCAAAATGTTGAAAGGAACTCGAAACATGTCAACCTTGGTTTTGAGAATCTCTCCCGGAGTTTGAGAGATTTGGACGTGAAAGGGTACCAGTCTTGTCGGGGATTGGGAACCCTTCGCGAGAATGTCCAAAGTTTCAGCGGGATTTCCAGAATGTTGAAAGGAACTCGAAACATGTCAACCTTGGTTTTGAGAATCTCTCCCGGAGTTTGAGAGATTTGGACGTGAAAGTGTACCAGTCTTGTCGGGGATTGGGAACCCTTCGCGAGAATGTCCAAAGTTTCAGCGGGATTTCCAAAATGTTGAAAGGAACTCGAAACATGTCAACCTTGGTTTTGAGAATCTCTCCCGGAGTTGGAGAGATTTGGACGTGAAAGGGTACCAGTCTTGTCGGGGATTGGGAACCCTTCGCGAGAATGTCCAAAGTTTCAGCGGGATTTCCAAAATGTTGAGAGGAACTCGAAACATGTCAACCTTGGTTTTGAGAATCTCTCCCGGAGTTTGAGAGATCTGGACGTGAAAGGGTACCAGTCTTGTCGGGGATTGGGAACCCTTCGCGAGAATGTCCAAAGTTTCAGCGGGATTTCCAAAATGTTGAAAGGAACTCGAAACATGTCAACCTTGGTTTTGAGAATCTCTCCCGGAGTTTGAGAGATCTGGACGTGAAAGGGTACCAGTCTTGTCGGGGATTGGGAACCCTTTGCGAGAATGTCCAAAGTTTCAGCGGGATTTCCAAAATGTTGAAAGGAACTCGAAACATGTCAACCTTGGTTTTGAGAATCTCTCCCGGAGTTTGAGAGATCTGGACGTGAAAGGGTACCAGTCTTGTCGGGGATTGGGAACCCTTCGCGAGAATGTCCAAAGTTTCAGCGGGATTTCCAAAATGTTGAAAGGAACTCGAAACATGTCAACCTTGGTTTTGAGAATCTCTCCCGGAGTTTGAGAGATTTGGACGTGAAAGGGTACCAGTCTTGTCGGGGATTGGGAACCCTTTGCGAGAATGTCCAAAGTTTCAGCGGGATTTCCAAAATGTTGAAAGGAACTCGAAACATGTCAACCTTGGTTTTGAGAATCTCTCCCGGAGTTTGAGAGATTTGGACGTGAAAGGGTACCAGTCTTGTCGGGGATTGGGAACCCTTCGCGAGAATGTCCAAAGTTTCAGCGGGATTTCCAGAATGTTGAAAGGAACTCGAAACATGTCAGCCTTGGTTTTGAGAATCTCTCCCGGAGTTGGAGAGATTTGGACGTGAAAGGGTACCAGTCTTGTCGGGGATTGGGAACCCTTCGCGAGAATGTCCAAAGTTTCAGCGGGATTTCCAGAATGTTGAAAGGAACTCGAAACATGTCAACCTTGGTTTTGAGAATCTCTCCCGGAGTTTGAGAGATTTGGACGTGAAAGGGTACCAGTCTTGTCGGGGATTGGGAACCCTTCGCGAGAATGTCCAAAGTTTCAGCGGGATTTCCAGAATGTTGAAAGGAACTCGAAACATGTCAACCTTGGTTTTGAGAATCTCTCCCGGAGTTTGAGAGATTTGGACGTGAAAGGGTACCAGTCTTGTCGGGGATTGGGAACCCTTCGCGAGAATGTCCAAAGTTTCAGCGGGATTTCCAAAATGTTGAAAGGAACTCGAAACATGTCAACCTTGGTTTTGAGAATCTCTCCCGGAGTTGGAGAGATTTGGACGTGAAAGGGTACCAGTCTTGTCGGGGATTGGGAACCCTTCGCGAGAATGTCCAAAGTTTCAGCGGGATTTCCAAAATGTTGAGAGGAACTCGAAACATGTCAACCTTGGTTTTGAGAATCTCTCCCGGAGTTTGAGAGATCTGGACGTGAAAGGGTACCAGTCTTGTCGGGGATTGGGAACCCTTCGCGAGAATGTCCAAAGTTTCAGCGGGATTTCCAAAATGTTGCGAGGAACTCGAAACATGTCAACCTTGGTTTTGAGAATCTCTCCCGGAGTTTGAGAGATTTGGACGTGAAAGGGTACCAGTCTTGTCGGGGATTGGGAACCCTTCGCGAGAATGTCCAAAGTTTCAGCGGAATTTCCAAAATGTTGAAAGGAACTCGAAACATGTCAACCTTGGTTTTGAGAATCTCTCCCGGAGTTTGAGAGATTTGGACGTGGAAGGGTACCAGTCTTGTCGGGGATTGGGAACCCTTCGCGACAATGTCCAAAGTTTCAGCGGGATTTCCAAAATGTTGAGAGGAACTCGAAACATGTCAACCTTGGTTTTGAGAATCTCTCCCGGAGTTTGAGAGATTTGGACGTGAAAGGGTACCAGTCTTGTTGGGGATTGGGAACCCTTCGCGAGAATGTCCAAAGTTTCAGCGGGATTTCCAAAATGTTGAAAGGAACTCGAAACATGTCAACCTTGGTTTTGAGAATCTCTCCCGGAGTTTGAGAGATTTGGACGTGAAAGGGTACCAGTCTTGTCGGGGATTGGGAACCCTTCGCGAGAATGTCCAAAGTTTCAGCGGGATTTCCAAAATGTTGAAAGGAACTCGAAACATGTCAACCTTGGTTTTGAGAATCTCTCCCGGAGTTTGAGAGATTTGGACGTGAAAGGGTACCAATCTTGTCGGGGATTGGGGACCCTTCGCGAGAATGTCCAAAGTTTCAGCGGGATTTCCAAAATGTTGAAACAAACTCGAAACATGTCAACCTTGGTTTTGAGAATCTCTCCCGGAGTTTGAGAGATTTGGACGTGAAAGGGTACCAGTCTTGTTGGGGACTGGGAACCCTTCGCGAGAATGTCCAAAGTTTCAGCGGGATTTCCAAAATGTTGAGAGGAACTCGAAACATGTCAACCTTGGTTTTGAGAATCTCTCCCGGAGTTTGAGAGATTTGGACGTGAAAGGGTACCAGTCTTGTCGGGGATTAAGAACCCTTCGCGAGAATGTCCAAAGTTTCAGCGGGATTTCCAAAATGTTGAAAGGAACTCGAAACATGTCAACCTTGGTTTTGAGAATCTCTCCCGGAGTTGGAGAGATTTGGACGTGAAAGGGTACCAGTCTTGTCGGGGATTGGGAACTCTTCGCGAGAATGTCCAAAGTTTCAGCGGGATTTCCAAAATGTTGAAAGGAACTCGAAACATGTCAACCTTGGTTTTGAGAATCTCTCCCGGAGTTTGAGAGATTTGGACGTGAAAGGGTACCAATCTTTTCGCGGATTGGGAACCCTTCGCGAGAATGTCGAAAGTTTCAGCGGGATTTCCAAAATGTTGCGAGGAACTCGAAACATGTCAACCTTGGTTTTGAGAATCTCTCCCGGAGTTGGAGAGATTTGGACGTGAAAGGGTACCAGTCTTGTCGGGGATTGGGAACCCTTCGCGAGAATGTCCAAAGTTTCAGCGGGATTTCCAGAATGTTGAAAGGAACTCGAAACATGTCAGCCTTGGTTTTGAGAATCTCTCCCGGAGTTGGAGAGATTTGGACGTGAAAGGGTACCAGTCTTGTCGGGGATTGGGAACCCTTCGCGAGAATGTCCAAAGTTTCAGCGGGATTTCCAGAATGTTGAAAGGAACTCGAAACATGTCAACCTTGGTTTTGAGAATCTCTCCCGGAGTTTGAGAGATTTGGACGTGAAAGGGTACCAATCTTTTCGCGGATTGGGAACCCTTCGCGAGAATGTCGAAAGTTTCAGCGGGATTTCCAAAATGTTGCGAGGAACTCGAAACATGTCAACCTTGGTTTTGAGAATCTCTCCCGGAGTTTGAGAGATTTGGACGTGAAAGGGTACCAGTCTTGTCGGGGATTGGGAACCCTTCGCGAGAATGTCCAAAGTTTCAGCGGGATTTCCAGAATGTTGAAAGGAACTCGAAACATGTCAGCCTTGGTTTTGAGAATCTCTCCCGGAGTTGGAGAGATTTGGACGTGAAAGGGTACCAGTCTTGTCGGGGATTGGGAACCCTTCGCGAGAATGTCCAAAGTTTCAGCGGGATTTCCAGAATGTTGAAAGGAACTCGAAACATGTCAACCTTGGTTTTGAGAATCTCTCCCGGAGTTTGAGAGATTTGGACGTGAAAGGGTACCAGTCTTGTCGGGGATTGGGAACCCTTTGCGAGAATGTCCAAAGTTTCAGCGGGATTTCCAAAATGTTGAAAGGAACTCGAAACATGTCAACCTTGGTTTTGAGAATCTCTCCCGGAGTTGGAGAGATTTGGACGTGAAAGGGTACCAGTCTTGTCGGGGATTGGGAACCCTTCGCGAGAATGTCCAAAGTTTCAGCGGGATTTCCAAAATGTTGAAAGGAACTCGAAACATGTCAACCTTGGTTTTGAGAATCTCTCCCGGAGTTTGAGAGATTTGGACGTGAAAGGGTACCAGTCTTGTCGGGGATTGGGAACCCTTCGCGAGAATGTCCAAAGTTTCAGCGGGATTTCCAGAATGTTGAAAGGAACTCGAAACATGTCAACCTTGGTTTTGAGAATCTCTCCCGGAGTTTGAGAGATTTGGACGTGAAAGGGTACCAGTCTTGTCGGGGATTGGGAACCCTTCGCGAGAATGTCCAAAGTTTCAGCGGGATTTCCAAAATGTTGAAAGGAACTCGAAACATGTCAACCTTGGTTTTGAGAATCTCTCCCGGAGTTGGAGAGATTTGGACGTGAAAGGGTACCAGTCTTGTCGGGGATTGGGAACCCTTCGCGAGAATGTCCAAAGTTTCAGCGGGATTTCCAAAATGTTGAGAGGAACTCGAAACATGTCAACCTTGGTTTTGAGAATCTCTCCCGGAGTTTGAGAGATCTGGACGTGAAAGGGTACCAGTCTTGTCGGGGATTGGGAACCCTTCGCGAGAATGTCCAAAGTTTCAGCGGGATTTCCAAAATGTTGCGAGGAACTCGAAACATGTCAACCTTGGTTTTGAGAATCTCTCCCGGAGTTTGAGAGATTTGGACGTGAAAGGGTACCAGTCTTGTCGGGGATTGGGAACCCTTCGCGAGAATGTCCAAAGTTTCAGCGGAATTTCCAAAATGTTGAAAGGAACTCGAAACATGTCAACCTTGGTTTTGAGAATCTCTCCCGGAGTTTGAGAGATTTGGACGTGGAAGGGTACCAGTCTTGTCGGGGATTGGGAACCCTTCGCGACAATGTCCAAAGTTTCAGCGGGATTTCCAAAATGTTGAGAGGAACTCGAAACATGTCAACCTTGGTTTTGAGAATCTCTCCCGGAGTTTGAGAGATTTGGACGTGAAAGGGTACCAGTCTTGTTGGGGATTGGGAACCCTTCGCGAGAATGTCCAAAGTTTCAGCGGGATTTCCAAAATGTTGAAAGGAACTCGAAACATGTCAACCTTGGTTTTGAGAATCTCTCCCGGAGTTTGAGAGATTTGGACGTGAAAGGGTACCAGTCTTGTCGGGGATTGGGAACCCTTCGCGAGAATGTCCAAAGTTTCAGCGGGATTTCCAAAATGTTGAAAGGAACTCGAAACATGTCAACCTTGGTTTTGAGAATCTCTCCCGGAGTTTGAGAGATTTGGACGTGAAAGGGTACCAATCTTGTCGGGGATTGGGGACCCTTCGCGAGAATGTCCAAAGTTTCAGCGGGATTTCCAAAATGTTGAAACAAACTCGAAACATGTCAACCTTGGTTTTGAGAATCTCTCCCGGAGTTTGAGAGATTTGGACGTGAAAGGGTACCAGTCTTGTCGGGGACTGGGAACCCTTCGCGAGAATGTCCAAAGTTTCAGCGGGATTTCCAAAATGTTGAGAGGAACTCGAAACATGTCAACCTTGGTTTTGAGAATCTCTCCCGGAGTTTGAGAGATTTGGACGTGAAAGGGTACCAGTCTTGTCGGGGATTAAGAACCCTTCGCGAGAATGTCCAAAGTTTCAGCGGGATTTCCAAAATGTTGAAAGGAACTCGAAACATGTCAACCTTGGTTTTGAGAATCTCTCCCGGAGTTTGAGAGATTTGGACGTGAAAGGGTACCAGTCTTGTCGGGGATTGGGAACTCTTCGCGAGAATGTCCAAAGTTTCAGCGGGATTTCCAAAATGTTGAAAGGAACTCGAAACATGTCAACCTTGGTTTTGAGAATCTCTCCCGGAGTTTGAGAGATTTGGACGTGAAAGGGTACCAATCTTTTCGCGGATTGGGAACCCTTCGCGAGAATGTCGAAAGTTTCAGCGGGATTTCCAAAATGTTGCGAGGAACTCGAAACATGTCAACCTTGGTTTTGAGAATCTCTCCCGGAGTTGGAGAGATTTGGACGTGAAAGGGTACCAGTCTTGTCGGGGATTGGGAACCCTTCGCGAGAATGTCCAAAGTTTCAGCGGGATTTCCAAAATGTTGAAAGGAACTCGAAACATGTCAACCTCGGTTTTGAGAATCTCTCCCGGAGTTTGAGAGATTTGGACGTGAAAGGGTACCAGTCTTGTCGGGGATTGGGAACCCTTCGCGAGAATGTCCAAAGTTTCAGCGGGATTTCCAAAATGTTGAAAGGAACTCGAAACATGTCAACCTCGGTTTTGAGAATCTCTCCCGGAGTTTGAGAGATTTGGACGTGAAAGGG
This sequence comes from Streptopelia decaocto, assembly GCF_964273445.1. Classification (NCBI taxonomy): domain Eukaryota; kingdom Metazoa; phylum Chordata; class Aves; order Columbiformes; family Columbidae; genus Streptopelia; species Streptopelia decaocto. The sequence goes on along the minus strand of NW_028116958.1, from coordinate 26,372 downwards.
TACCAATCTTGTCGGGGATTGGGAACCCTTCGCGAGAATGTCCAAAGTTTCAGCGGGATTTCCAAAATGTTGAAAGGAACTCGAAACATGTCAACCTTGGTTTTGAGAATCTCTCCCGGAGTTTGAGAGATCTGGACGTGAAAGGGTACCAGTCTTGTCGGGGATTGGGAACCCTTTGCGAGAATGTCCAAAGTTTCAGCGGGATTTCCAAAATGTTGAAAGGAACTCGAAACATGTCAACCTTGGTTTTGAGAATCTCTCCCGGAGTTTGAGAGATCTGGACGTGAAAGGGTACCAGTCTTGTCGGGGATTGGGAACCCTTCGCGAGAATGTCCAAAGTTTCAGCAGGATTTCCAAAATGTTGCGAGGAACTCGAAACATGTCAACCTTGGTTTTGAGAATCTCTCCCGGAGTTTGAGAGATTTGGACGTGAAAGGGTACCAGTCTTGTCGGGGATTGGGAACCCTTCGCGAGAATGTCCAAAGTTTCAGCGGGATTTCCAAAATGTTGAAAGGAACTCGAAACATGTCAACCTTGGTTTTGAGAATCTCTCCCGGAGTTGGAGAGATTTGGACGTGAAAGGGTACCAGTCTTGTCGGGGATTGGGAACCCTTCGCGAGAATGTCCAAAGTTTCAGCGGGATTTCCAGAATGTTGAGAGGAACACGAAACATGTCAGCCTTGGTTTTGAGAATCTCTCCCGGAGTTTGAGAGATTTGGACGTGAAAGGGTACCAGTCTTGTCGGGGATTGGGAACCCTTCGCAAGAATGTCCAAAGTTTCAGCGGGATTTCCAAAATGTTGAAAGGAACTCGAAACATGTCAACCTTGGTTTTGAGAATCTCTCCCGGAGTTTGAGAGATTTGGACGTGAAAGGGTACCAGTCTTGTCGGGGATTGGGAACCCTTCGCGAGAACGTCCAAAGTTTCAGCGGGATTTCCAAAATGTTGAAAGGAACTCGAAACATGTCAACCTTGGTTTTGAGAATCTCTCCCGGAGTTTGAGAGATTTGGACGTGAAAGTGTACCAGTCTTGTCGGGGATTGGGAACCCTTCGCGAGAATGTCCAAAGTTTCAGCGGGATTTCCAGAATGTTGAAAGGAACTCGAAACATGTCAACCTTGGTTTTGAGAATCTCTCCCGGAGTTTGAGAGATTTGGACGTGAAAGGGTACCAGTCTTGTCGGGGATTGGGAACCCTTCGCGAGAATGTCCAAAGTTTCAGCGGGATTTCCAAAATGTTGAAAGGAACTCGAAACATGTCAACCTTGGTTTTGAGAATCTCTCCCGGAGTTTGAGAGATTTGGACGTGAAAGGGTACCAGTCTTGTCGGGGATTGGGAACCCTTCGCGAGAATGTCCAAAGTTTCAGCGGGATTTCCAAAATGTTGAAAGGAACTCGAAACATGTCAACCTTGGTTTTGAGAATCTCTCCCGGAGTTTGAGAGATTTGGACGTGAAAGGGTACCAGTCTTGTCGAGGATTGGGAACCCTTCGCGAGAATGTCCAAAGTTTCAGCGGGATTTCCAAAATGTTGAAAGGAACTCGAAACATGTCAACCTTGGTTTTGAGAATCTCTCCCGGAGTTGGAGAGATTTGGACGTGAAAGGGTACCAGTCTTGTCGGGGATTGGGAACCCTTCGCCAGAATGTCCAAAGTTTCAGCGGGATTTCCAAAATGTTGAAAGGAACTCGAAACATGTCAACCTTGGTTTTGAGAATCTCTCCCGGAGTTTGAGAGATCTGGACGTGAAAGGGTACCAGTCTTGTCGGGGATTGGGAACCCTTCGCGAGAATGTCCAAAGTTTCAGCGGGATTTCCAAAATGTTGCGAGGAACTCGAAACATGTCAACCTTGGTTTTGAGAATCTCTCCCGGAGTTTGAGAGATTTGGACGTGAAAGGGTACCAGTCTTGTCGGGGATTGGGAACCCTTCACGAGAATGTCCAAAGTTTCAGCGGGATTTCCAGAATGTTGAAAGGAACTCGAAACATGTCAACCTTGGTTTTGAGAATCTCTCCCGGAGTTTGAGAGATTTGGACGTGAAAGGGTACCAGTCTTGTCGGGGATTGGGAACCCTTCGCGAGAATGTCCAAAGTTTCAGCGGGATTTCCAGAATGTTGAAAGGAACTCGAAACATGTCAACCTTGGTTTTGAGAATCTCTCCCGGAGTTTGAGAGATTTGGACGAAAAGGGTACCAGTCTTGTCGGGAATTGGGAACCCTTCGCGAGAATGTCCAAAGTTTCAGCGGGATTTCCAAAATGTTGAAAGGAACTCGAAACATGTCAACCTTGGTTTTGAGAATCTCTCCCGGAGTTGGAGAGATTTGGACGTGAAAGGGTACCAGTCTTGTCGGGGATTGGGAACCCTTCGCGAGAATGTCCAAAGTTTCAGCGGGATTTCCAAAATGTTGAAAGGAACTCGAAACATGTCAACCTTGGTTTTGAGAATCTCTCCCGGAGTTTGAGAGATTTGGACGTGAAAGTGTACCAGTCTTGTCGGGGATTGGGAACCCTTCGCGAGAATGTCCAAAGTTTCAGCGGGATTTCCAGAATGTTGAAAGGAACTCGAAACATGTCAACCTTGGTTTTGAGAATCTCTCCCGGAGTTTGAGAGATTTGGACGTGAAAGGGTACCAGTCTTGTCGGGGATTGGGAACCCTTCGCGAGAATGTCCAAAGTTTCAGCGGGATTTCCAAAATGTTGAAAGGAACTCGAAACATGTCAACCTTGGTTTTGAGAATCTCTCCCGGAGTTTGAGAGATTTGGACGTGAAAGTGTACCAGTCTTGTCGGGGATTGGGAACCCTTCGCGAGAATGTCCAAAGTTTCAGCGGGATTTCCAAAATGTTGAAAGGAACTCGAAACATGTCAACCTTGGTTTTGAGAATCTCTCCCGGAGTTTGAGAGATTTGGACGTGAAAGTGTACCAGTCTTGTCGAGGATTGGGAACCCTTCGCGAGAATGTCCAAAGTTTCAGCGGGATTTCCAAAATGTTGAAAGGAACTCGAAACATGTCAACCTTGGTTTTGAGAATCTCTCCCGGAGTTGGAGAGATTTGGACGTGAAAGGGTACCAGTCTTGTCGGGGATGGGGAACCCTTTGCGAGAATGTCCAAAGTTTCAGCGGGATTTCCAAAATGTTGAAAGGAACTCGAAACATGTCAACCTTGGTTTTGAGAATCTCTCCCGGAGTTTGAGAGATCTGGACGTGAAAGGGTACCAGTCTTGTCGGGGATTGGGAACCCTTCGCGAGAATGTCCAAAGTTTCAGCGGGATTTCCAAAATGTTGCGAGGAACTCGAAACATGTCAACCTTGGTTTTGAGAATCTCTCCCGGAGTTTGAGAGATTTGGACGTGAAAGGGTACCAGTCTTGTCGGGGATTGGGAACCCTTCGCGAGAATGTCCAAAGTGTCAGCGGGATTTCCAAAATGTTGAAAGGAACTCGAAACATGTCAACCTTGGTTTTGAGAATCTCTCCCGGAGTTGGAGAGATTTGGACGTGAAAGGGTACCAGTCTTGTCGGGGATTGGGAACCCTTCGCGAGAATGTCCAAAGTTTCAGCGGGATTTCCAGAATGTTGAAAGGAACTCGAAACATGTCAACCTTGGTTTTGAGAATCTCTCCCGGAGTTTGAGAGATTTGGACGAAAAGGGTACCAGTCTTGTCGGGAATTGGGAACCCTTCGCGAGAATGTCCAAAGTTTCAGCGGGATTTCCAAAATGTTGAAAGGAACTCGAAACATGTCAACCTTGGTTTTGAGAATCTCTCCCGGAGTTGGAGAGATTTGGACGTGAAAGGGTACCAGTCTTGTCGGGGATTGGGAACCCTTCGCGAGAATGTCCAAAGTTTCAGCGGGATTTTCAAAATGTTGAAAGGAACTCGAAACATGTCAACCTTGGTTTTGAGAATCTCTCCCGGAGTTTGAGAGATTTGGACGTGAAAGGGTACCAGTCTTGTCGAGGATTGGGAACCCTTCGCGAGAATGTCCAAAGTTTCAGCGGGATTTCCAAAATGTTGAAAGGAACTCGAAACATGTCAACCTTGGTTTTGAGAATCTCTCCCGGAGTTGGAGAGATTTGGATGTGAAAGGGTACCAGTCTTGTCGGGGATTGGGAACCCTTCGCGAGAATGTCCAAAGTTTCAGCGGGATTTCCAAAATGTTGAAAGGAACTCGAAACATGTCAACCTTGGTTTTGAGAATCTCTCCCGGAGTTTGAGAGATCTGGACGTGAAAGGGTACCAGTCTTGTCGGGGATTGGGAACCCTTCGCGAGAATGTCCAAAGTTTCAGCGGGATTTCCAAAATGTTGCGAGGAACTCGAAACATGTCAACCTTGGTTTTGAGAATCTCTCCCGGAGTTTGAGAGATTTGGACGTGAAAGGGTACCAGTCTTGTCGGGGATTGGGAACCCTTCGCGAGAATGTCCAAAGTGTCAGCGGGATTTCCAAAATGTTGAAAGGAACTCGAAACATGTCAACCTTGGTTTTGAGAATCTCTCCCGGAGTTGGAGAGATTTGGACGTGAAAGGGTACCAGTCTTGTCGGGGATTGGGAACCCTTCGCGAGAATGTCCAAAGTTTCAGCGGGATTTCCAGAATGTTGAAAGGAACTCGAAACATGTCAACCTTGGTTTTGAGAATCTCTCCCGGAGTTTGAGAGATTTGGACGAAAAGGGTACCAGTCTTGTCGGGAATTGGGAACCCTTCGCGAGAATGTCCAAAGTTTCAGCGGGATTTCCAAAATGTTGAAAGGAACTCGAAACATGTCAACCTTGGTTTTGAGAATCTCTCCCGGAGTTTGAGAGATTTGGACGTGAAAGGGTACCAGTCTTGTCGGGGATTGGGAACCCTTCGCGAGAATGTCCAAAGTTTCAGCGGGATTTTCAAAATGTTGAAAGGAACTCGAAACATGTCAACCTTGGTTTTGAGAATCTCTCCCGGAGTTTGAGAGATTTGGACGTGAAAGGGTACCAGTCTTGTCGAGGATTGGGAACCCTTCGCGAGAATGTCCAAAGTTTCAGCGGGATTTCCAAAATGTTGAAAGGAACTCGAAACATGTCAACCTTGGTTTTGAGAATCTCTCCCGGAGTTGGAGAGATTTGGATGTGAAAGGGTACCAGTCTTGTCGGGGATTGGGAACCCTTCGCGAGAATGTCCAAAGTTTCAGCGGGATTTCCAAAATGTTGAAAGGAACTCGAAACATGTCAACCTTGGTTTTGAGAATCTCTCCCGGAGTTTGAGAGATCTGGACGTGAAAGGGTACCAGTCTTGTCGGGGATTGGGAACCCTTCGCGAGAATGTCGAAAGTTTCAGCGGGATTTCCAAAATGTTGAGAGGAACTCGAAACATGTCAACCTTGGTTTTGAGAATCTCTCCCGGAGTTTGAGAGATTTGGATGTGAAAGGGTACCAGTCTTGTCGGGGATTGGGAACCCTTCGCGAGAATGTCCAAAGTTTCAGCGGGATTTCCAAAATGTTGAAAGGAACTCGAAACATGTCAACCTTGGTTTTGAGAATCTCTCCCGGAGTTTGAGAGATTTGGACATGAAAGGGTACCAGTCTTGTCGGGGATTGGGAACCCTTCGCGAGAATGTCCAAAGTTTCAGCGGGATTTCCAAAATGTTGAAAGGAACTCGAAACATGTCAACCTTGGTTTTGAGAATCTTTCCCGGAGCTTGAGAGATTTAGACGTGAAAGGGTACCAGTCTTGTCGGGGATTGGGAACCCTTCGCGAGAATGTCCAGAGTTTCAGCGGGATTTCCAAAATGTTGAAAGGAACTCAAAACATGTCAACCTTGGTTTTGAGAATCTCTCCCGGAGTTTGAGAGATTTGGACGTGAAAGGGTACCAGTCTTGTCGGGGATTGGGAACCCTTCGCGAGAATGTCCAAAGTTTCAGCGGGATTTCCAGAATGTTGAAAGGAACTCGAAACATGTCAACCTTGGTTTTGAGAATCTCTCCCGGAGTTTGAGAGATTTGGACGTGAAAGGGTACCAGTCTTGTCGGGGATTGGGAACCCTTCGCGAGAATGTCCAAAGTTTCAGCGGGATTTCCAAAATGTTGAAAGGAACTCGAAACATGTCAACCTTGGTTTTGAGAATCTCTCCCGGACTTTGAGAGATTTGGACGTGAAAGGGTACCAGTCTTGTCGGGGATTGGGAACCCTTCGCGAGAATGTCCAAAGTTTCAGCGGGATTTCCAAAATGTTGAAAGGAACTCGAAACATGTCAACCTTGATTTTGAGAATCTCTCGGGGAGTTTGAGAGATCTGGACGTGAAAGGGTACCAGTCTTGTCGGGGATTGGGAACCCTTTGCGAGAATGTCCAAAGTTTCAGCGGGATTTCCAAAATGTTGAAAGGAACTCGAAACATGTCAACCTTGGTTTTGAGAATCTCTCCCGGAGTTTGAGAAATCTGGACGTGAAAGGGTACCAGTCTTGTCGGGGATTGGGAACCCTTCGCGAGAATGTCCAAAGTTTCAGCGGGATTTCCAAAATGTTGAAAGGAACTCGAAACATGTCAACCTTGGTTTTGAGAATCTCTCCCGGAGTTGGAGAGATTTGGACGTGAAAGGGTACCAGTCTTGTCGGGGATTGGGAACCCTTCGCGAGAATGTCCAAAGTTTCAGCGGGATTTCCAAAATGTTGAAAGGAACTCGAAACATGTCAACCTTGGTTTTGAGAATCTCTCCCGGAGTTTGAGAGATTTGGACGTGAAAGGGTACCAGTCTTGTCGGGGATTGGGAACCCTTCGCGAGAATGTCCAAAGTTTCAGCGGGATTTCCAGAATGTTGAAAGGAACTCGAAACATGTCAACCTTGGTTTTGAGAATCTCTCCCGGAGTTTGAGAGATTTGGACGTGAAAGGGTACCAGTCTTGTCGGGGATTGGGAACCCTTCGCGAGAATGTCCAAAGTTTCAGCAGGATTTCCAAAATGTTGAAAGGAACTCGAAACATGTCAACCTTGGTTTTGAGAATCTCTCCCGGAGTTTGAGAGATTTGGACGTGAAAGGGTACCAGTCTTGTCGGGGATTGGGAACCCTTCGCGAGAATGTCCAAAGTTTCAGCGGGATTTCCAAAATGTTGAAAGGAACTCGAAACATGTCAACCTTGGTTTTGAGAATCTCTCCCGGAGTTTGAGAGATTTGGACGTGAAAGGGTACCAGTCTTGTCGGGGATTGGGAACCCTTCGCCAGAATGTCCAAAGTTTCAGCGGGATTTCCAGAATGTTGAAAGGAACTCGAAACATGTCAACCTTGGTTTTGAGAATCTCTCCCGGAGTTTGAGAGATTTGGACGTGAAAGGGTACCAGTCTTGTCGGGGATTGGGAACCCTTCGCGAGAATGTCCAAAGTTTCAGCGGGATTTCCAAAATGTTGAAAGGAACTCGAAACATGTCAACCTTGGTTTTGAGAATCTCTCCCGGAGTTTAAGAGATTTGGACGTGAAAGGGTACCAGTCTTGTCGGGGATTGGGAACCCTTCGCGAGAATGTCCAAAGTTTCAGCGGGATTTCCAAAATGTTGAAAGGAACTCGAAACATGTCAACCTTGGTTTTGAGAATCTCTCCCGGAGTTTGAGAGATTTGGACGTGAAAGGGTACCAGTCTTGTCGAGGATTGGGAACCCTTCGCGAGAATGTCCAAAGTTTCAGCGGGATTTCCAAAATGTTGAAAGGAACTCGAAACATGTCAACCTTGGTTTTGAGAATCTCTCACGGAGTTTGAGAGATTTGGACGTGAAAGGGTACCAGTCTTGTCGGGGATTGGGAACCCTTCGCGAGAATGTCGAAAGTTTCAGCAGGATTTCCAAAATGTTGCGAGGAACTCGAAACATGTCAACCTTGGTTTTGAGAATCTCTCCCGGAGTTTGAGAGATTTGGACGTGAAAGGGTACCAGTCTTGTCGGGGATTGGGAACCCTTCGCGAGAATGTCCAAAGTTTCAGCGGGATTTCCAAAATGTTGAAAGGAACTCGAAACATGTCAACCTTGGTTTTGAGAATCTCTCCCGGACTTTGAGAGATTTGGACGTGAAAGGGTACCAGTCTTGTCGGGGATTGGGAACCCTTCGCGAGAATGTCCAAAGTTTCAGCGGGATTTCCAAAATGTTGAAAGGAACTCGAAACATGTCAACCTTGGTTTTGAGAATCTCTCCCGGAGTTTGAGAGATTTGGACGTGAAAGGGTACCAGTCTTGTCGGGGATTGGGAACCCTTCGCGAGAATGTCCAAAGTTTCAGCGGGATTTCCAGAATGTTGAAAGGAACTCGAAACATGTCAACCTTGGTTTTGAGAATCTCTCCCGGAGTTTGAGAGATTTGGACGAAAAGGGTACCAGTCTTGTCGGGAATTGGGAACCCTTCGCGAGAATGTCCAAAGTTTCAGCGGGATTTCCAAAATGTTGAAAGGAACTCGAAACATGTCAACCTTGGTTTTGAGAATCTCTCCCGGAGTTTGAGAGATTTGGACGTGAAAGGGTACCAGTCTTGTCGGGGATTGGGAACCCTTCGCGAGAATGTCCAAAGTTTCAGCGGGATTTCCAAAATGTTGAAAGGAACTCGAAACATGTCAACCTTGGTTTTGAGAATCTCTCCCCCAGTTTGAGAGATTTGGACGTGAAAGGGTACCAGTCTTGTCGAGGATTGGGAACCCTTCGCGAGAATGTCCAAAGTTTCAGCGGGATTTCCAAAATGTTGAAAGGAACTCGAAACATGTCAACCTTGGTTTTGAGAATCTCTCCCGGAGTTGGAGAGATTTGGACGTGAAAGGGTACCAGTCTTGTCGGGGATTGGGAACCCTTCGCGAGAATGTCCAAAGTTTCAGCGGGATTTCCAAAATGTTGAAAGGAACTCGAAACATGTCAACCTTGGTTTTGAGAATCTCTCCCGGAGTTTGAGAGATCTGGACGTGAAAGGGTACCAGTCTTGTCGGGGATTGGGAACCCTTCGCGAGAATGTCGAAAGTTTCAGCGGGATTTCCAAAATGTTGAGAGGAACTCGAAACATGTCAACCTTGGTTTTGAGAATCTCTCCCGGAGTTTGAGAGATTTGGACGTGAAAGGGTACCAGTCTTGTCGGGGATTGGGAACCCTTCGCGAGAATGTCCAAAGTTTCAGCGGGATTTCCAAAATGTTGAAAGGAACTCGAAACATGTCAACCTTGGTTTTGAGAATCTCTCCCGGAGTTGGAGAGATTTGGACGTGAAAGGGTACCAGTCTTGTCGGGGATTGGGAACCCTTCGCGAGAATGTCCAAAGTTTCAGCGGGATTTCCAAAATGTTGAAAGGAACTCGAAACATGTCAACCTTGGTTTTGAGAATCTTTCCCGCAGCTTGAGAGATTTGGACGTGAAAGGGTACCAGTCTTGTCGGGGATTGGGAACCCTTCGCGAGAATGTCCAGAGTTTCAGCGGGATTTCCAAAATGTTGAAAGGAACTCAAAACATGTCAACCTTGGTTTTGAGAATCTCTCCCGGAGTTTGAGAGATTTGGACGTGAAAGGGTACCAGTCTTGTCGGGGATTGGGAACCCTTCGCGAGAATGTCCAAAGTTTCAGCAGGATTTCCAAAATGTTGAAAGGAACTCGAAACATGTCAACCTTGGTTTTGAGAATCTCTCCCGGAGTTTGAGAGATTTGGACGTGAAAGGGTACCAGTCTTGTCGGGGATTGGGAACCCTTCGCGAGAATGTCCAAAGTTTCAGCGGGATTTCCAAAATGTTGAAAGGAACTCGAAACATGTCAACCTTGGTTTTGAGAATCTCTCCCGGAGTTTGAGAGATTTGGACGTGAAAGGGTACCAGTCTTGTCGGGGATTGGGAACCCTTCGCCAGAATGTCCAAAGTTTCAGCGGGATTTCCAAAATGTTGAAAGGAACTCGAAACATGTCAACCTTGGTTTTGAGAATCTCTCCCGGAGTTTGAGAGATTTGGACGTGAAAGGGTACCAGTCTTGTCGGGGATTGGGAACCCTTCGCGAGAATGTCCAAAGTTTCAGCGGGATTTCCAAAATGTTGAAAGGAACTCGAAACATGTCAACCTTGGTTTTGAGAATCTCTCCCGGAGTTTGAGAGATTTGGACGTGAAAGGGTACCAGTCTTGTCGGGGATTGGGAACCCTTCGCGAGAATGTCCAAAGTTTCAGCGGGATTTCCAAAATGTTGAAAGGAACTCGAAACATGTCAACCTTGGTTTTGAGAATCTCTCCCGGAGTTTGAGAGATTTGGACGTGAAAGGGTACCAGTCTTGTCGGGGATTGGGAACCCTTCGCGAGAATGTCCAAAGTTTCAGCGGGATTTCCAAAATGTTGAAAGGAACTCGAAACATGTCAACCTTGGTTTTGAGAATCTCTCCCGGAGTTTGAGAGATCTGGACGTGAAAGGGTACCAGTCTTGTCGGGGATTGGGAACCCTTTGCGAGAATGTCCAAAGTTTCAGCGGGATTTCCAAAATGTTGAAAGGAACTCGAAACATGTCAACCTTGGTTTTGAGAATCTCTCCCGGAGTTTGAGAAATCTGGACGTGAAAGGGTACCAGTCTTGTCGGGGATTGGGAACCCTTCGCGAGAATGTCGAAAGTTTCAGCGGGATTTCCAAAATGTTGAAAGGAACTCGAAAAATGTCAACCTTGGTTTTGAGAATCTCTCCCGGAGTTTGAGAGATTTGGACGTGAAAGGGTACCAGTCTTGTCGGGGATTGGGAACCCTTCGCGAGAATGTCCAAAGTTTCAGCGGGATTTCCAAAATGTTGAAAGGAACTCGAAACATGTCAACCTTGGTTTTGAGAATCTCTCCCGGAGTTTGAGAGATTTGGACGTGAAAGGGTACCAGTCTTGTCGGGGATTGGGAACCCTTCGCGAGAATGTCCAAAGTTTCAGCAGGATTTCCAGAATGTTGAAAGGAACTCGAAACATGTCAACCTTGGTTTTGAGAATCTCTCCCGGAGTTTGAGAGATTTGGACGTGAAAGGGTACCAGTCTTGTCGGGGATTGGGAACCCTTCGCGAGAATGTCCAAAGTTTCAGCGGGATTTCCAAAATGTTGAAAGGAACTCGAAACATGTCAACCTTGGTTTTGAGAATCTCTCCCGGAGTTGGAGAGATTTGGACGTGAAAGGGTACCAGTCTTGTCGGGGATTGGGAACCCTTCGCGAGAATGTCCAAAGTTTCAGCGGGATTTCCAAAATGTTGAAAGGAACTCGAAACATGTCAACCTTGGTTTTGAGAATCTCTCCCGGAGTTTGAGAGATTTGGACGTGAAAGGGTACCAGTCTTGTCGGGGATTGGGAACCCTTCGCCAGAATGTCCAAAGTTTCAGCGGGATGTCCAGAATGTTGAAAGGAACTCGAAACATGTCAACCTTGGTTTTGAGAATCTCTCCCGGAGTTTGAGAGATTTGGACGTGAAAGGGTACCAGTCTTGTCGGGGATTGGGAACCCTTCGCGAGAATGTCCAAAGTTTCAGCGGGATTTCCAAAATGTTGAAAGGAACTCGAAACATGTCAACCTTGGTTTTGAGAATCTCTCCCGGAGTTTGAGAGATTTGGACGTGAAAGGGTACCAGTCTTGTCGGGGATTGGGAACCCTTCGCGAGAATGTCCAAAGTTTCAGCGGGATTTCCAAAATGTTGAAAGGAACTCGAAACATGTCAACCTTGGTTTTGAGAATCTCTCCCGGAGTTTGAGGGATTTGGACGTGAAACGGTACCAGTCTTGTCGGGGATTGGGAACCCTTCGCGAGAATGTCCAAAGTTTCAGCGGGATTTCCAGAATGTTGAAAGGAACTCGAAACATGTCAACCTTGGTTTTGAGAATCTCTCCCGGAGTTTGAGAGATTTGGACGTGAAAGGGTACCAGTCTTGTCGGGGATTGGGAACCCTTTGCGAGAATGTCCAAAGTTTCAGCGGGATTTCCAAAATGTTGAAAGGAACTCGAAACATGTCAACCTTGGTTTTGAGAATCTCTCCCGGAGTTTGAGAGATTTGGACGTGAAAGGGTACCAGTCTTGTCGGGGATTGGGAACCCTTCGCCAGAATGTCCAAAGTTTCAGCGGGATTTCCAAAATGTTGAAAGGAACTCGAAACATGTCAACCTTGGTTTTGAGAATCTCTCCCGGAGTTTGAGAGATTTGGACGTGAAAGGGTACCAGTCTTGTCGGGGATTGGGAACCCTTCGCGAGAATGTCCAAAGTTTCAGCGGGATTTCCAAAATGTTGAAAGGAACTCGAAACATGTCAACCTTGGTTTTGAGAATCTCTCCCGGAGTTGGAGAGATTTGGACGTGAAAGGGTACCAGTCTTGTCGGGGATTGGGAACCCTTCGCGAGAATGTCCAAAGTTTCAGCGGGATTTCCAAAATGTTGAGAGGAACTCGAAACATGTCAACCTTGGTTTTGAGAATCTCTCCCGGAGTTTGAGAGATTTGGACGTGAAAGGGTACCAGTCTTGTCGGGGATTGGGAACCCTTCGCGAGAATGTCCAAAGTTTCAGCGGGATTTCCAAAATGTTGAAAGGAACTCGAAACATGTCAACCTTGGTTTTGAGAATCTCTCCCGGAGTTGGAGAGATTTGGACGTGAAAGGGTACCAGTCTTGTCGGGGATTGGGAACCCTTCGCGAGAATGTCCAAAGTTTCAGCGGGATTTCCAAAATGTTGAAAGGAACTCGAAACATGTCAACCTTGGTTTTGAGAATCTCTCCCGGAGTTTGAGAGATTTGGACGTGAAAGGGTACCAGTCTTGTCGGGGATTGGGAACCCTTCGCGAGAATGTCCAAAGTTTCAGCGGGATTTCCAAAATGTTGAGAGGAACTCGAAACATGTCAACCTTGGTTTTGAGAATCTCTCCCGGAGTTTGAGAGATTTGGACGTGAAAGGGTACCAGTCTTGTCGGGGATTGGGAACCCTTCGCGAGAATGTCCAAAGTTTCAGCGGGATTTCCAAAATGTTGAAAGGAACTCGAAACATGTCAACCTTGGTTTTGAGAATCTCTCCCGGAGTTTGAGAGATTTGGACGTGAAAGGGTACCAGTCTTGTCGGGGATTGGGAACCCTTCGCGAGAATGTCCAAAGTTTCAGCGGGATTTCCAAAATGTTGAAAGGAACTCGAAACATGTCAACCTTGGTTTTGAGAATCTCTCCCGGAGTTGGAGAGATTTGGACGTGAAAGGGTACCAGTCTTGTTGGGGATTGGGAACCCTTCGCGAGAATGTCCAAAGTTTCAGCGGGATTTCTAAAATATTGAAAGGAACTCGAAACATGTCAACCTTGGTTTTGAGAATCTCTCCCGGAGTTTGAGAGATTTAGACGTGAAAGGGTACCAGTCTTGTCGGGGATTGGGAACCCTTCGCGAGAATGACCAAAGTTTCAGCGGGATTTCCAAAATGTTGAAAGGAACTCGAAACATGTCAACCTTGGTTTTGAGAATCTCTCCCGGAGTTGGAGAGATTTGGACGTGAAAGGGTACCAGTCTTGTCGGGGATTGGGAACCCTTCGCGAGAATGTCCAAAGTTTCAGCGGGATTTCCAAAATGTTGAAAGGAACTCGAAACATGTCAACCTTGGTTTTGAGAATCTCTCCCGGAGTTTGAGAGATTTGGACGTGAAAGGGTACCAGTCTTGTCGGGGATTGGGAACCCTTCGCGAGAATGTCCAGAGTTTCAGCGGGATTTCCAAAATGTTGAAAGGAACTCGAAACATGTCAACCTTGGTTTTGAGAATCTCTCCCGGAGTTTGAGAGATTTGGACGTGAAAGGGTACCAGTCTTGTCGGGGATTGGGAACCCTTCGCGAGAATGCCCAAAGTTTCAGCGGGATTTCCAAAATGTTGAAAGGAACTCGAAACATGTCAACCTTGGTTTTGAGAATCTCTCCCGGAGTTTGAGAGATTTGGACGTGAAAGGGTACCAGTCTTGTCGGGGATTGGGAACCCTTCGCGAGAATGTCCAAAGTTTCTGCGGGATTTCCAAAATGTTGAGAGGAACTCGAAACATGTCAACCTTGGTTTTGAGAATCTCTCCCGGAGTTTGAGAGATTTGGACGTGAAAGGGTACCAGTCTTGTCGGGGATTGGGAACCCTTCGCGAGAATGTCCAAAGTTTCAGCGGGATTTCCAAAATGTTGAAAGGAACTCGAAACATGTCAACCTTGGTTTTGAGAATCTCTCCCGGAGTTGGAGAGATTTGGACGTGAAAGGGTACCAGTCTTGTCGGGGATTGGGAACCCTTCGCGAGAATGTCCAAAGTTTCAGCGGGATTTCCAAAATGTTGAAAGGAACTCGAAACATGTCAACCTTGGTTTTGAGAATCTCTCCCGGAGTTTGAGAGATTTGGACGTGCAAGGGTACCAGTCTTGTCGGGGATTGGGAACCCTTCGCGAGAATGTCCAAAGTTTCAGCGGGATTTCCAAAATGTTGAAAGGAACTCGAAACATGTCAACCTTGGTTTTGAGAATCTCTCCCGGAGTTGGAGAGATTTGGACGTGAAAGGGTACCAGTCTTGTCGGGGATTGGGAACCCTTCGCGAGAATGTCCAAAGTTTCAGCGGGATTTCCAAAATGTTGAAAGGAACTCGAAACATGTCAACCTTGGTTTTGAGAATCTCTCCCGGAGTTTGAGAGATTTGGACGTGAAAGGGTACCAGTCTTGTCGGGGATTGGGAACCCTTCGCGAGAATGTCCAAAGTTTCAGCGGGATTTCCAAAATGTTGAAAGGAACTCGAAACATGTCAACCTTGGTTTTGAGAATCTCTCCCGGAGTTGGAGAGATTTGGACGTGAAAGGGTACCAGTCTTGTCGGGGATTGGGAACCCTTCGCGAGAATGTCCAAAGTTTCAGCGGGATTTCCAAAATGTTGAAAGGAACTCGAAACATGTCAACCTTGGTTTTGAGAATCTCTCCCGGAGTTTGAGAGATTTGGACGTGAAAGGGTACCAGTCTTGTCGGGGATCGGGAACTCTTCGCGAGAATGTCCAAAGTTTCAGCGGGATTTCCAAAATGTTGAAAGGAACTCGAAACATGTCAACCTTGGTTTTGAGAATCTCTCCCGGAGTTTGAGAGATTTGGACGTGAAAGGGTACCAGTCTTGTCGGGGATTGGGAACCCTTCGCGAGAATGTCCAAAGTTTCAGCGGGATTTCCAAAATGTTGAAAGGAACTCGAAACATGTCAACCTTGGTTTTGAGAATCTCTCCCGGAGTTTGAGAGATTTGGACGTGAAAGGGTACCAGTCTTGTCGGGGATTGGGAACCCTTCGCGAGAATGTCCAAAGTTTCAGCGGGATTTCCAAAATGTTGAAAGGAACTCGAAACATGTCAACCTTGGTTTTGAGAATCTCTCCCGGAGTTGGAGAGATTTGGACGTGAAAGGGTACCAGTCTTGTCGGGGATTGGGAACCCTTCGCGAGAATGTCCAAAGTTTCAGCGGGATTTCCAAAATGTTGAAAGGAACTCGAAACATGTCAACCTTGGTTTTGAGAATCTCTCCCGGAGTTTGAGAGATTTGGACGTGAAAGGGTACCAGTCTTGTCGGGGATTGGGAACCCTTCGCGAGAATGTCCAAAGTTTCAGCGGGATTTCCAAAATGTTGAGAGGAACTCGAAACATGTCAACCTTGGTTTTGAGAATCTCTCCCGGAGTTGGAGAGATTTGGACGTGAAAGGGTACCAGTCTTGTCGGGGATTGGGAACCCTTCGCGAGAATGTCCAAAGTTTCAGCGGGATTTCCAAAATGTTGAAAGGAACTCGAAACATGTCAACCTTGGTTTTGAGAATCTCTCCCGGAGTTTGAGAGATTTGGACGTGAAAGGGTACCAGTCTTGTCGGGGATTGGGAACCCTTCGCGAGAATGTCCAAAGTTTCAGCGGGATTTCCAAAATGTTGAAAGGAACTCGAAACATGTCAACCTTGGTTTTGAGAATCTCTCCCGGAGTTGGAGAGATTTGGACGTGCAAGGGTACCAGTCTTGTCGGGGATTGGGAACCCTTCGCGAGAATGTCCAAAGTTTCAGCGGGATTTCCAAAATGTTGAAAGGAACTCGAAACATGTCAACCTTGGTTTTGAGAATCTCTCCCGGAGTTTGAGAGATTTGGACGTGAAAGGGTACCAGTCTTGTCGGGGATTGGGAACCCTTCGCGAGAATGTCCAAAGTTTCAGCGGGATTTCCAAAATGTTGAAAGGAACTCGAAACATGTCAACCTTGGTTTTGAGAATCTCTCCCGGAGTTTGAGAGATTTGGACGTGAAAGGGTACCAGTCTTGTCGGGGATTGGGAACCCTTCGCCAGAATGTCCAAAGTTTCAGCGGGATTTCCAAAATGTTGAAAGGAACTCGAAACATGTCAACCTTGGTTTTGAGAATCTCTCCCGGAGTTGGAGAGATTTGGACGTGAAAGGGTACCAGTCTTGTCGGGGATTGGGAACCCTTCGCGAGAATGTCCAAAGTTTCAGCGGGATTTCCAAAATGTTGAAAGGAACTCGAAACATGTCAACCTTGGTTTTGAGAATCTCTCCCGGAGTTTGAGAGATTTGGACGTGAAAGGGTACCAGTCTTGTCGGGGATCGGGAACTCTTCGCGAGAATGTCCAAAGTTTCAGCGGGATTTCCAAAATGTTGAAAGGAACTCGAAACATGTCAACCTTGGTTTTGAGAATCTCTCCCGGAGTTTGAGAGATTTGGACGTGAAAGGGTACCAGTCTTGTCGGGGATTGGGAACCCTTCGCGAGAATGTCCAAAGTTTCAGCGGGATTTCCAAAATGTTGAAAGGAACTCGAAACATGTCAACCTTGGTTTTGAGAATCTCTCCCGGAGTTTGAGAGATTTGGACGTGAAAGGGTACCAGTCTTGTCGGGGATTGGGAACCCTTCGCGAGAATGTCCAAAGTTTCAGCGGGATTTCCAAAATGTTGAAAGGAACTCTAAACATGTCAACCTTGGTTTTGAGAATCTCTCCCGGAGTTGGAGAGATTTGGACGTGAAAGGGTACCAGTCTTGTCGGGGATTGGGAACCCTTCGCGAGAATGTCCAAAGTTTCAGCGGGATTTCCAAAATGTTGAAAGGAACTCGAAACATGTCAACCTTGGTTTTGAGAATCTCTCCCGGAGTTTGAGAGATTTGGACGTGAAAGGGTACCAGTCTTGTCGGGGATTGGGAACCCTTCGCGAGAATGTCCAAAGTTTCAGCGGGATTTCCAAAATGTTGAGAGGAACTCGAAACATGTCAACCTTGGTTTTGAGAATCTCTCCCGGAGTTGGAGAGATTTGGACGTGAAAGGGTACCAATCTTGTCGGGGATTGGGAACCCTTCGCGAGAATGTCCAAAGTTTCAGCGGGATTTCCAAAATGTTGAAAGGAACTCGAAACATGTCAACCTTGGTTTTGAGAATCTCTCCCGGAGTTTGAGAGATTTGGACGTGCAAGAGTACCAGTCTTGTCGGGGATTGGGAACCCTTCGCGAGAATGTCCAAAGTTTCAGCGGGATTTCCAAAATGTTGAAAGGAACTCGAAACATGTCAAACTTGGTTTTGAGAATCTCTCCCGGAGTTTGAGAGATTTGGACGTGAAAGGGTACCAGTCTTGTCGGGGATTGGGAACCCTTCGCGAGAATGTCCAAAGTTTCAGCGGGATTTCCAAAATGTTGAAAGGAACTCGAAACATGTCAACCTTGGTTTTGAGAATCTCTCCCGGAGTTTGAGAGATTTGGACGTGAAAGGGTACCAGTCTTGTCGGGGATTGGGAACCCTTCGCGAGAATGTCCAAAGTTTCAGCGGGATTTCCAAAATGTTGAAAGGAACTCGAAACATGTCAACCTTGGTTTTGAGAATCTCTCCCGGAGTTGGAGAGATTTGGACGTGAAAGGGTACCAGTCTTGTCGGGGATTGGGAACCCTTCGCGAGAATGTCCAAAGTTTCAGCGGGATTTCCAAAATGTTGAAAGGAACTCGAAACATGTCAACCTTGGTTTTGAGAATCTCTCCCGGAGTTTGAGAGATTTGGACGTGAAAGGGTACCAGTCTTGTCGGGGATCGGGAACTCTTCGCGAGAATGTCCAAAGTTTCAGCGGGATTTCCAAAATGTTGAAAGGAACTCGAAACATGTCAACCTTGGTTTTGAGAATCTCTCCCGGAGTTTGAGAGATTTGGACGTGAAAGGGTACCAGTCTTGTCGGGGATTGGGAACCCTTCGCGAGAATGTCCAAAGTTTCAGCGGGATTTCCAAAATGTTGAAAGGAACTCGAAACATGTCAACCTTGGTTTTGAGAATCTCTCCCGGAGTTTGAGAGATTTGGACGTGAAAGGGTACCAGTCTTGTCGGGGATTGGGAACCCTTCGCGAGAATGTCCAAAGTTTCAGCGGGATTTCCAAAATGTTGAAAGGAACTCGAAACATGTCAACCTTGGTTTTGAGAATCTCTCCCGGAGTTGGAGAGATTTGGACGTGAAAGGGTACCAGTCTTGTCGGGGATTGGGAACCCTTCGCGAGAATGTCCAAAGTTTCAGCGGGATTTCCAAAATGTTGAAAGGAACTCGAAACATGTCAACCTTGGTTTTGAGAATCTCTCCCGGAGTTTGAGAGATTTGGACGTGAAAGGGTACCAGTCTTGTCGGGGATTGGGAACCCTTCGCGAGAATGTCCAAAGTTTCAGCGGGATTTCCAAAATGTTGAGAGGAACTCGAAACATGTCAACCTTGGTTTTGAGAATCTCTCCCGGAGTTTGAGAGATTTGGACGTGAAAGGGTACCAGTCTTGTCGGGGATTGGGAACCCTTCGCGAGAATGTCCAAAGTTTCAGCGGGATTTCCAAAATGTTGAAAGGAACTCGAAACATGTCAACCTTGGTTTTGAGAATCTCTCCCGGAGTTTGAGAGATTTGGACGTGAAAGGGTACCAGTCTTGTCGGGGATTGGGAACCCTTCGCGAGAATGTCCAAAGTTTCAGCGGGATTTCCAAAATGTTGAAAGGAACTCGAAACATGTCAACCTTGGTTTTGAGAATCTCTCCCGGAGTTTGAGAGATTTGGACGTGAAAGGGTACCAGTCTTGTCGGGGATTGGGAACCCTTCGCGAGAATGTCCAAAGTTTCAGCGGGATTTCCAAAATGTTGAAAGGAACTCGAAACATGTCAACCTTGGTTTTGAGAATCTCTCCCGGAGTTGGAGAGATTTGGACGTGAAAGGGTACCAGTCTTGTTGGGGATTGGGAACCCTTCGCGAGAATGTCCAAAGTTTCAGCGGGATTTCTAAAATGTTGAAAGGAACTCGAAACATGTCAACCTTGGTTTTGAGAATCTCTCCCGGAGTTTGAGAGATTTGGACGTGAAAGGGTACCAGTCTTGTCGGGGATTGGGAACCCTTCGCGAGAATGTCCAAAGTTTCAGCGGGATTTCCAAAATGTTGAAAGGAACTCGAAACATGTCAACCTTGGTTTTGAGAATCTCTCCCGGAGTTGGAGAGATTTGGACGTGAAAGGGTACCAGTCTTGTCGGGGATTGGGAACCCTTCGCGAGAATGTCCAAAGTTTCAGCGGGATTTCCAAAATGTTGAAAGGAACTCGAAACATGTCAACCTTGGTTTTGAGAATCTCTCCCGGAGTTTGAGAGATTTGGACGTGAAAGGGTACCAGTCTTGTCGGGGATTGGGAACCCTTCGCGAGAATGTCCAAAGTTTCAGCGGGATTTCCAAAATGTTGAGAGGAACTCGAAACATGTCAACCTTGGTTTTGAGAATCTCTCCCGGAGTTTGAGAGATTTGGACGTGAAAGGGTACCAGTCTTGTCGGGGATTGGGAACCCTTCGCGAGAATGTCCAAAGTTTCAGCGGGATTTCCAAAATGTTGAAAGGAACTCGAAACATGTCAACCTTGGTTTTGAGAATCTCTCCCGGAGTTTGAGAGATTTGGACGTGAAAGGGTACCAGTCTTGTCGGGGATTGGGAACCCTTCGCGAGAATGTCCAAAGTTTCAGCGGGATTTCCAAAATGTTGAAAGGAACTCGAAACATGTCAACCTTGGTTTTGAGAATCTCTCCCGGAGTTTGAGAGATTTGGACGTGAAAGGGTACCAGTCTTGTCGGGGATTGGGAACCCTTCGCGAGAATGTCCAAAGTTTCAGCGGGATTTCCAAAATGTTGAAAGGAACTCGAAACATGTCAACCTTGGTTTTGAGAATCTCTCCCGGAGTTGGAGAGATTTGGACGTGAAAGGGTACCAGTCTTGTTGGGGATTGGGAACCCTTCGCGAGAATGTCCAAAGTTTCAGCGGGATTTCTAAAATGTTGAAAGGAACTCGAAACATGTCAACCTTGGTTTTGAGAATCTCTCCCGGAGTTTGAGAGATTTAGACGTGAAAGGGTACCAGTCTTGTCGGGGATTGGGAACCCTTCGCGAGAATGACCAAAGTTTCAGCGGGATTTCCAAAATGTTGAAAGGAACTCGAAACATGTCAACCTTGGTTTTGAGAATCTCTCCCGGAGTTGGAGAGATTTGGACGTGAAAGGGTACCAGTCTTGTCGGGGATTGGGAACCCTTCGCGAGAATGTCCAAAGTTTCAGCGGGATTTCCAAAATGTTGAAAGGAACTCGAAACATGTCAACCTTGGTTTTGAGAATCTCTCCCGGAGTTTGAGAGATTTGGACGTGAAAGGGTACCAGTCTTGTCGGGGATTGGGAACCCTTCGCGAGAATGTCCAGAGTTTCAGCGGGATTTCCAAAATGTTGAAAGGGACTCGAAACATGTCAACCTTGGTTTTGAGAATCTCTCCCGGAGTTTGAGAGATTTGGACGTGAAAGGGTACCAGTCTTGTCGGGGATTGGGAACCCTTCGCGAGAATGTCCAAAGTTTCAGCGGGATTTCCAAAATGTTGAAAGGAACTCGAAACATGTCAACCTTGGTTTTGAGAATCTCTCCCGGAGTTTGAGAGATTTGGACGTGAAAGGGTACCAGTCTTGTCGGGGATTGGGAACCCTTCGCGAGAATGTCCAAAGTTTCAGCGGGATTTCCAAAATGTTGAGAGGAACTCGAAACATGTCAACCTTGGTTTTGAGAATCTCTCCCGGAGTTTGAGAGATTTGGACGTGAAAGGGTACCAGTCTTGTCGGGGATTGGGAACCCTTCGCGAGAATGTCCAAAGTTTCAGCGGGATTTCCAAAATGTTGAAAGGAACTCGAAACATGTCAACCTTGGTTTTGAGAATCTCTCCCGGAGTTTGAGAGATTTGGACGTGAAAGGGTACCAGTCTTGTCGGGGATTGGGAACCCTTCGCGAGAATGTCCAAAGTTTCAGCGGGATTTCCAAAATGTTGAAAGGAACTCGAAACATGTCAACCTTGGTTTTGAGAATCTCTCCCGGAGTTTGAGAGATTTGGACGTGAAAGGGTACCAGTCTTGTCGGGGATTGGGAACCCTTCGCGAGAATGTCCAAAGTTTCAGCGGGATTTCCAAAATGTTGAAAGGAACTCGAAACATGTCAACCTTGGTTTTGAGAATCTCTCCCGGAGTTTGAGAGATTTGGACGTGAAAGGGTACCAGTCTTGTCGGGGATTGGGAACCCTTCGCCAGAATGTCCAAAGTTTCAGCGGGATTTCCAAAATGTTGAAAGGAACTCGAAACATGTCAACCTTGGTTTTGAGAATCTCTCCCGGAGTTGGAGAGATTTGGACGTGAAAGGGTACCAGTCTTGTCGGGGATTGGGAACCCTTCGCGAGCATGTCCAAAGTTTCAGCGGGATTTCCAAAATGTTGAGAGGAACTCGAAACATGTCAACCTTGGTTTTGAGAATCTCTCCCGGAGTTTGAGAGATTTGGACGTGAAAGGGTACCAGTCTTGTCGGGGATTGGGAACCCTTTGCGAGAATGTCCAAAGTTTCAGCGGGATTTCCAAAATGTTGAAAGGAACTCGAAACATGTCAACCTTGGTTTTGAGAATCTCTCCCGGAGTTTGAGAGATTTGGACGTGAAAGGGTACCAGTCTTGTCGGGGATTGGGAACCCTTCGCGAGAATGTCCAAAGTTTCAGCGGGATTTCCAAAATGTTGAAAGGAACTCGAAACATGTCAACCTTGGTTTTGAGAATCTCTCCCGGAGTTTGAGAGATTTGGACGTGAAAGGGTACCAGTCTTGTCGGGGATTGGGAACCCTTCGCCAGAATGTCCAAAGTTTCAGCGGGATTTCCAAAATGTTGAAAGGAACTCGAAACATGTCAACCTTGGTTTTGAGAATCTCTCCCGGAGTTTGAGAGATTTGGACGTGAAAGGGTACCAGTCTTGTCGGGGATTGGGAACCCTTCGCGAGAATGTCCAAAGTTTCAGCGGGATTTCCAAAATGTTGAGAGGAACTCGAAACATGTCAACCTTGGTTTTGAGAATCTCTCCCGGAGTTTGAGAGATTTGGACGTGAAAGGGTACCAGTCTTGTCGGGGATTGGGAACCCTTCGCCAGAATATCCAAAGTTTCAGCGGGATTTCCAAAATGTTGAAAGGAACTCGAAACATGTCAACCTTGGTTTTGAGAATCTCTCCCGGAGTTTGAGAGATTTGGACGTGAAAGGGTACCAGTCTTGTCGGGGATTGGGAACCCTTCGCGAGAATGTCCAAAGTTTCAGCGGGATTTCCAAAATGTTGAAAGGAACTCGAAACATGTCAACCTTGGTTTTGAGAATCTCTCCCGGAGTTTGAGAGATTTGGACGTGAAAGGGTACCAGTCTTGTCGGGGATTGGGAACCCTTCGCCAGAATGTCCAAAGTTTCAGCGGGATTTCCAAAATGTTGAAAGGAACTCGAAACATGTCAACCTTGGTTTTGAGAATCTCTCCCGGAGTTTGAGAGATTTGGACGTGAAAGGGTACCAGTCTTGTCGGGGATTGGGAACCCTTCGCGAGAATGTCCAAAGTTTCAGCGGGATTTCCAAAATGTTGAGAGGAACTCGAAACATGTCAACCTTGGTTTTGAGAATCTCTCCCGGAGTTTGAGAGATTTGGACGTGAAAGGGTACCAGTCTTGTCGGGGATTGGGAACCCTTCGCCAGAATATCCAAAGTTTCAGCGGGATTTCCAAAATGTTGAAAGGAACTCGAAACATGTCAACCTTGGTTTTGAGAATCTCTCCCGGACTTTGAGAGATTTGGACGTGAAAGGGTACCAGTCTTGTCGGGGATTGGGAACCCTTCGCGAGCATGTCCAAAGTTTCAGCGGGATTTCCAAAATGTTGAGAGGAACTCGAAACATGTCAACCTTGGTTTTGAGAATCTCTCCCGGAGTTTGAGAGATTTGGACGTGAAAGGGTACCAGTCTTGTCGGGGATTGGGAACCCTTCGCCAGAATATCCAAAGTTTCAGCGGGATTTCCAAAATGTTGAAAGGAACTCGAAACATGTCAACCTTGGTTTTGAGAATCTCTCCCGGAGTTTGAGAGATTTGGACGTGAAAGGGTACCAGTCTTGTCGGGGATTGGGAACCCTTCGCGAGAATGTCCAAAGTTTCAGCGGGATTTCCAAAATGTTGAAAGGAACTCGAAACATGTCAACCTTGGTTTTGAGAATCTCTCCCGGAGTTTGAGAGATTTGGACGTGAAAGGGTACCAGTCTTGTCGGGGATTGGGAACCCTTCGCGAGAATGTCCAAAGTTTCAGCGGGATTTCCAAAATGTTGAAAGGAACTCGAAACATGTCAACCTTGGTTTTGAGAATCTCTCCCGGAGTTTGAGAGATTTGGACGTGAAAGGGTACCAGTCTTGTCGGGGATTGGGAACCCTTCGCGAGAATGTCCAAAGTTTCAGCGGGATTTCCAAAATGTTGAAAGGAACTCGAAACATGTCAACCTTGGTTTTGAGAATCTCTCCCGGAGTTTGAGAGATTTGGACGTGAAAGGGTACCAGTCTTGTCGGGGATTGGGAACCCTTCGCGAGAATGTCCAAAGTTTCAGCGGGATTTCCAAAATGTTGAAAGGAACTCGAAACATGTCAACCTTGGTTTTGAGAATCTCTCCCGGAGTTGGAGAGATTTGGACGTGAAAGGGTACCAGTCTTGTCGGGGATTGGGAACCCTTCGCCAGAATATCCAAAGTTTCAGCGGGATTTCCAAAATGTTGAAAGGAACTCGAAACATGTCAACCTTGGTTTTGAGAATCTCTCCCGGAGTTTGAGAGATTTGGACGTGAAAGGGTACCAGTCTTGTCGGGGATTGGGAACCCTTCGCGAGAATGTCCAAAGTTTCAGCGGGATTTCCAAAATGTTGAAAGGAACTCGAAACATGTCAACCTTGGTTTTGAGAATCTCTCCCGGAGTTTGAGAGATTTGGACGTGAAAGGGTACCAGTCTTGTCGGGGATTGGGAACCCTTCGCGAGAATGTCCAAAGTTTCAGCGGGATTTCCAAAATGTTGAAAGGAACTCGAAACATGTCAACCTTGGTTTTGAGAATCTCTCCCGGAGTTTGAGAGATTTGGACGTGAAAGGGTACCAGTCTTGTCGGGGATTGGGAACCCTTCGCCAGAATGTCCAAAGTTTCAGCGGGATTTCCAAAATGTTGAAAGGAACTCGAAACATGTCAACCTTGGTTTTGAGAATCTCTCCCGGAGTTTGAGAGATTTGGACGTGAAAGGGTACCAGTCTTGTCGGGGATTGGGAACCCTTCGCCAGAATGTCCAAAGTTTCAGCGGGATTTCCAAAATGTTGAAAGGAACTCGAAACATGTCAACCTTGGTTTTGAGAATCTCTCCCGGAGTTTGAGAGATTTGGACGTGAAAGGGTACCAGTCTTGTCGGGGATTGGGAACCCTTCGCCAGAATATCCAAAGTTTCAGCGGGATTTCCAAAATGTTGAAAGGAACTCGAAACATGTCAACCTTGGTTTTGAGAATCTCTCCCGGAGTTTGAGAGATTTGGACGTGAAAGGGTACCAGTCTTGTCGGGGATTGGGAACCCTTCGCGAGAATGTCCAAAGTTTCAGCGGGATTTCCAAAATGTTGAAAGGAACTCGAAACATGTCAACCTTGGTTTTGAGAATCTCTCCCGGAGTTTGAGAGATTTGGACGTGAAAGGGTACCAGTCTTGTCGGGGATTGGGAACCCTTCGCGAGAATGTCCAAAGTTTCAGCGGGATTTCCAAAATGTTGAAAGGAACTCGAAACATGTCAACCTTGGTTTTGAGAATCTCTCCCGGAGTTTGAGAGATTTGGACGTGAAAGGGTACCAGTCTTGTCGGGGATTGGGAACCCTTCGCCAGAATGTCCAAAGTTTCAGCGGGATTTCCAAAATGTTGAAAGGAACTCGAAACATGTCAACCTTGGTTTTGAGAATCTCTCCCGGAGTTTGAGAGATTTGGACGTGAAAGGGTACCAGTCTTGTCGGGGATTGGGAACCCTTCGCCAGAATGTCCAAAGTTTCAGCGGGATTTCCAAAATGTTGAAAGGAACTCGAAACATGTCAACCTTGGTTTTGAGAATCTCTCCCGGACTTTGAGAGATTTGGACGTGAAAGGGTACCAGTCTTGTCGGGGATTGGGAACCCTTCGCCAGAATGTCCAAAGTTTCAGCGGGATTTCCAAAATGTTGAAAGGAACTCGAAACATGTCAACCTTGGTTTTGAGAATCTCTCCCGGAGTTTGAGAGATTTGGACGTGAAAGGGTACCAGTCTTGTCGGGGATTGGGAACCCTTCGCGAGAATGTCCAAAGTTTCAGCGGGATTTCCAAAATGTTGAAAGGAACTCGAAACATGTCAACCTTGGTTTTGAGAATCTCTCCCGGAGTTTGAGAGATTTGGACGTGAAAGGGTACCAGTCTTGTCGGGGATTGGGAACCCTTCGCGAGAATGTCCAAAGTTTCAGCGGGATTTCCAAAATGTTGAAAGGAACTCGAAACATGTCAACCTTGGTTTTGAGAATCTCTCCCGGAGTTTGAGAGATTTGGACGTGAAAGGGTACCAGTCTTGTCGGGGATTGGGAACCCTTCGCCAGAATGTCCAAAGTTTCAGCGGGATTTCCAAAATGTTGAAAGGAACTCGAAACATGTCAACCTTGGTTTTGAGAATCTCTCCCGGAGTTTGAGAGATTTGGACGTGAAAGGGTACCAGTCTTGTCGGGGATTGGGAACCCTTCGCCAGAATGTCCAAAGTTTCAGCGGGATTTCCAAAATGTTGAAAGGAACTCGAAACATGTCAACCTTGGTTTTGAGAATCTCTCCCGGAGTTTGAGAGATTTGGACGTGAAAGGGTACCAGTCTTGTCGGGGATTGGGAACCCTTCGCCAGAATGTCCAAAGTTTCAGCGGGATTTCCAAAATGTTGAAAGGAACTCGAAACATGTCAACCTTGGTTTTGAGAATCTCTCCCGGAGTTTGAGAGATTTGGACGTGAAAGGGTACCAGTCTTGTCGGGGATTGGGAACCCTTCGCGAGAATGTCCAAAGTTTCAGCGGGATTTCCAAAATGTTGAAAGGAACTCGAAACATGTCAACC
>NW_028116959.1:0-63120 GCF_964273445.1 Streptopelia decaocto | reverse complement strand
ATAGAGCCCCAACCCTGCCCCATAGATCCCCACCCTGCCCCATAGAGCCCCAGCCCTGCCCCATAGATCCCCACCCTGCCCCATAGATCCCAACCCTGCCCCATAGAGCCCCAACCCTGCCCCATAGATCCCCACCCTGCCCCATAGATCCCCACCCTGCCCCATAGATCCCCATAAGTGCCCCATAGATCCCCACCCTGCCCCATAGAGCCCCAACCCTGCCCCATAGATCCCCACCCTGCCCCATAGAGCCCCAAACCCGCCCCATAGATCCAACCCTGCCCCATAGATCCCCACCCCTGCCCCATAGAGCCCCCACCCTGCCCCATAGAGCCCCCACCCTGCCCCATAGATCCCCCCCTGCCCCATAGATCCCAACCCTGCCCCATAGATCCCCAACCCTGCCCCATAGATCCCCACCCTGCCCCATAGATCCCCAACCCTGCCCCATAGATCCCCACCCTGCCCCATAGATCCCCAACCCTGCCCCATAGATCCCCACCCTGCCCCATAGATCCCAACCCTGCCCCATAGATCCCCCACCCTGCCCCATAGAGCCCCAACCCTGCCCCATAGAGCCCCAACCTGCCCCATAGATCCCAACCCTGCCCCATAGATCCCCAACCCTGCCCCATAGATCCCCACCCTGCCCCATAGATCCCAACCCTGCCCCATAGATCCCCACCCTGCCCCATAGATCCCAACCCTGCCCCATAGAGCCCAACCCTGCCCCATAGAGCCCCCACCCTGCCCCATAGATCCCCACCCTGCCCCATAGAGCCCCCACCCTGCCCCATAGATCCCCACCCTGCCCCATAGATCCCCACCCTGCCCCATAGATCCCAACCCTGCCCCATAGAGCCCCAACCCTGCCCCATAGATCCCCATAAGTGCCCCATAGCGCCCCATAAGTGCCCCCCAGCCCCATAAGTGCCCCAGAAGTGACCCCCCCAGCCCCATAGCGCCCCATAAGTGACACTCTGAGCCCCATAAGTGCCCCATAAGTGCCCCAAAACCCCCATTTTTTCCCCAAAAAACCCCTGGTTTTCCCCCCAATTCCCACCCCCCCAGCCCCATAAGTGACCCCCCAGCCCCATAGCTGCCCCATAGCGCCCCATAGCGCCCCATAGCGCCCCATAACCACCTCCCGTGCCGGTAGGGAATGGGTTTCTGGCCGCTCTGGTCAATGGCGTCGAGCAGGGGGGTGAAGATGCGCCAGGCCTCGCGCAGCTCGTCGCTTTGGGGCAAAATCCCCCGAAAACGGGTCAAAAAACGGCTCAAAACGACTAAAAACGTCACCGGCGGCCCCTCCCCCACCCCATTTGTGATTTTGGGGGAAAACGGCGCAAAAATGGGTCAAAAATGGCTGAAAATGGGCAAAAATGCGGCAAAACTCCCCTCCCACGCAGCCGCATGAAACTCGGCGTTTTTGGGCAAAATGACCCAAAAAATGGGTCAAAAAATGGGTAAAATGACTGAAAATGTCACCTGTGGCCCCTCCCCCACCCCAGGTTGGGATTTTGGGGGAAAACGGCGCAAAAATGGGTCAAAAAATGGCTGAAAATGAGCAAAAATGGGCCAAGTTTCCCCTCCCACACAGCTGCATGAGAGTTGTTGTTTTGGGGCAAAATGACCCAAAAAATGGGTCAAAAAATGGGTAAAATGACTAAAAATGTCACCAGTGGCCCCTCCCCCACCACGGGTTGGGATTTTGGGGGAAAACGGCGCAAAAATGGGTCAAAAAATGGCTGAAAAGGAGCAAAAATGGCCTAAATTTCCTCTCCCACCTCAGCTGCACAAAACTCGTCATTTTTGGGTCAAATCACCCAAAAA
Source organism: Streptopelia decaocto (assembly GCF_964273445.1). Lineage (NCBI taxonomy): Eukaryota > Metazoa > Chordata > Aves > Columbiformes > Columbidae > Streptopelia > Streptopelia decaocto. The sequence continues at coordinate 61,287 of NW_028116959.1, read as the reverse complement.
ACGGGTCAAAAAACACCCCAAAATGTCCCCAAAATGTCCCCAAGCGTCCCGGCCCCCCAAAAGTCGCCATTTTTGGGTAAAACGCCCCCAAAACGGCCCCAAAAATGTCACCTGCGCACAAAATGTGTCTGGTTGCCGCAGATCACGTCCAGCAGGAGGCGCTCGTAGGCATCCGGCAGCTTCACACCCTATTTTGGGGCAAAATCGGGCGATTTTGGGGCTTTTTGGGCCTCCCGATGAAATTCGGGGCGTCTCGAACCATTTTTGGGCGTTTTCGCGCCGATTTGGGGCGTTTTTTTGGGGCAAAATGGCCCATTTTTGGGGGTTTTCAAAGCGGTTTTGGCGCCATTTTTAGGCCTCAAATTTCGCGCGTTTTGAGCCGATTTTGGGATTTTTGCGACAATTTTGGGTCTAGAAGTCCAATTTTGGGGGTTTTTGAAGCGGTTTTGGGTCTAAAAGTCCCATTTTGGGGGGTTTTGAAGCGTTTTTGGGTCTTAATGCTCCAAACTCCCCATTTTTGAAGCCTAAAGTACCCAAATTTTGGGCCCAAAACGCCCCAATTTTGGGCCCAAAACGCCCCAATTTTGGGCCTAAACCACCTCAATTTTGGGCCTAAAATGCCCCATTTTTTGGGCCCCAAACGACCCAATTTTGGGCCTAAAAACCCCCATTTTTGGGGCCTAAACCACCTCAATTTTGGGCCTAAAACGCCACATTTTTGTCCCCAAACGCCCCATTTCGGGCCTAAAACTCAATTTGGGCCCAAAAGGCCCCAATTTTGGGCCTAAAATGCCCCATTTTTTGGGCCCAAAACGACCCAATTTTGGGCCTAAAAAACCCCATTTTGGGGCCTAAACCACCTCAATTTTGGACTAAAAACCGCATTTTTGTCCCCAAATGCCCCGTTTTGGGCCTAAAAGGCCCCAATTTTGGGCCTAAAACACCCCGATTTTGGGCCTGAAAAACCCCATTTTTTGGCCCCAAACACCCCCATTTCTCCCCCAAAATGCCCCATTTTTCGGGCCTAAAACACCCCATTTCTTGGCCTAAACCACCTCAACTTTGGGCCTAAAACACCAAATTTTTTGCCCTAAAACACCCCAATTTTGGGCCTAAACCACCTCAATTTTGGCTGAAACCACCTCAATTTTGGGTCTAAAACACCCCATTTTTGGGGCCTAAACCACCTTGATTTTGGGCCTGAAAGGCCCCAAGTTTGGGCCTAAACCACCCCATTTTTAGGCCTAAAACACCCCAATTTTGGGCCTAAACCACCTCAACTTTGGGCCTAACCCATCCCATTTTTGGGTTTAAACCACCTCAATTTGGGGCCTAAACCACCTCAACTTTGGGCCTAAAACTCCCCATTTTCTTGGCCTAAACCACCTCAATTTTGGGCCTAAACCACCTCAATTTTGGGCCTAATACTCCCTAATTCTGGGCCTAAACCACCTCAATTTTGGGCCTAACCCACCCCATTTTTTGGGCCTAAAACACCCAATTTTTTGCCGCCACCGCCATTTCTCCCCGTTTTCGTGCATTTTCCCCCCGTTTTTGCCCATTTTCCCCCCGTTTTCCCCCCATTTTCGCCCGTTTTCCCATTTTCGCCCATTTTCCCCGTTTTCGCCCATTTTCCCCCCTTTTTCACCCATTTTCTCCCCGTTTTCCCCCCGTTTTCGCCCATTTTCCCCCCGTTTTCACCCATTTTCTCCCCGTTTTCCCCCCATTTTCGCCCATTTTCCCCCGTTTTTCCCCATTTTCCCGTTTTCGCCCATTTTCCCCCCGTTTTCCCCCATTTTCCCCCCATTTTCGCCCATTTTCCCCCCGTTTTTCCCCATTTTCCCCCCGTTTTCCCCCATTTTCCCCCCATTTTCGCCCATTTTCCCCCATTTTCACCCATTTTCTCCCCGTTTTCCCCCCGTTTTCACCCGTTTTCCCCGTTTTCACCCGTTTTTGCCCATTTTCTCCCCATTCTCACCCATTTTCCCCCCATTTTCGCCCATTTTTCCCCCCATTTTCGCCCATTTTCCCCCCGTTTTTCCCATTTTCCCCCCGTTTTCGCCCATTTTCCCCCCGTTTTCGCCCATTTTCCCCCCGTTTTCCCCCGTTTTCGCCCATTTTCCCCCCATTTTCGCCCATTTTCCCCCCGTTTTCACCCATTTTCTCCCCGTTTTCCCCCCGTTTTCACCCATTTTCCCCCGTTTTTCCCCATTTTCCCCCCGTTTTCGCCCATTTTCCCCCCGTTTTCCCCCATTTTTCCCCATTTTCCCCCTGTTTTCACCCATTTTCTCCCCGTTTTCCCCCCATTTTCCCCCGTTTTCCCCCGTTTTTCCCCATTTTCCCGTTTTCGCCCATTTTCCCCCCGTTTTCCCCCATTTTCCCCCCATTTTCGCCCATTTTCCCCCCGTTTTTCCCCATTTTCCCCCCGTTTTCGCCCATTTTCCCCCCATTTTCGCCCATTTTCCCCCCGTTTTCACCCATTTTCTCCCCGTTTTCCCCCCGTTTTCACCCGTTTTCACCCGTTTTTGCCCATTTTCTCCCCATTTTCACCCATTTCCCCCCCATTTTCGCCCATTTTCCCCCCGTTTTCCCCCGTTTTCGCCCATTTTCCCCCCGTTTTCCCCCGTTTTTCCCCATTTTCCTCCGTTTTCCCCCGTTTTCGCCCATTTTCCCCCCGTTTTCGCCCGTTTTTGCCCCGTTTCGGCCCGTTCCCGCCCGTCCTCACCCGGTATCGGCTGCCGTAGGTGAGGTCGAGCTCGGCCTCGAGCGGCTGCAGGCTGAGCCCGGGCCGCTTGGTGTTCATCTTGGCGTACACGGCCTCTCGCGGCTGCACCCGAACCACCAGCTCGTTGCGCTTGCACTGGCGGGCGAAGATGTCGCCCGGCACCGCGCGGAACTGCAGGCGCACCTCGGCCTTGCGCTCGTTCAGGGCTTTGCCGCAGCGGAGAACGAACGGGACACCTGTAGGGATCAATTAACATCGTTAACATCATCATCATCATCATCAACATCATCATCCCCTCGGCCTTGCGCTCGTTCAAGGGCTTTGCTGCAGCGGAGAACGAACGGGACACCTGTGGAGATCATCAACATCATCGTTAACATCATCAACATCATCATCATCAACATCATTGTCAACATCATCATCATAATTGTCAACATCATCAACATAATCAACATCATCATCATCAACATCATCGTTAACATCATCATCATCATCATCACCAACATCATCATCATCATCACCAACATCATCATCATCATCAACATCATCAACATCATTGTCAACATCATCATCATAATTGTCAACATCATCAACATCATCATCATCATCATCATCAACATCATCAACATCATCATCATCATCAACATCATCAACATCATTGTCAACATCATCATCATAATTGTCAACATCATCAACATCATCATCATCATCATCATCAACATCATCAACATCATCATCAACATCATCATCATCATCAACATCATCAACATCATCATCATCATCATCAACATCATCATCAACATCAACATCATCATCAACATCAACATCATCATCATCAACATCATCAACATCATCATCGTCATCAACATCATCATCATCATCATCAACATCATCAACATCATCATCATCATCATCATCAACATCATCATCATCAACATCATCACCAACATCATCATCATCATCATCAACATCATCACCAACATCATCATCATCATCATCATCATCATGATCATCAACATCATTAACATCATCATCATCATCAAAATCATCAACGTCATCATCATCATCAATATCATCATCAACATCATTAACATCATCATCATCATCACCATCATCAACATCATTAACATCATCATCATCATCATCAACATCAACATCATCATCATCAACATCATTAACATCATCATCATCATCATCAAAATCAACATCATCATCATCAACATCATCAACATCATCATCAACATCATCATCATCATCATCCTCGTCATCATCTCAACATCATCATCATCTCAACATCATCATCTCAACATCCTCATCATCATCTCAACATCCTCATCATCATCATCCTCATCCTTATCATCATCTCAACATGTTCATCATCTCAACATCATCATCATCATCTCAACATCCTCATTCTCATCATCTCATCCTCATCATCTCATCATCATCATCTCATCATCATCATCATCATCATCATCTCATCATCATCATCTCATCCTCATCATCTCATCATCATCATCATCATCATCTCAACATCATCACCATCCTCATCCTCACCCTCATCCACCACCTTCATCCCCCCACACGCTCACCGTCCCATCTCTCGTTGTGCACGCGCAGGACGGCGGTGGCGAAGGTGGGGGTGGTGGAGCCGGGGGGCACCGTGGGGTCGTCCAGGTACCCGCGGCGCCGCTCGGGGGGGCCCTCGGGGTCCCCCACGTACTGACCCAGCACCACGTCCTGCAGCTGCACCGGCTCGATGCTCTTCAGCACCTTCACCTGCACGATGGGACCCCCCGCCCATAATGGACCTTGGGGACGTGGGGTGGGACCCACCACCCATTGGGGACATGGGGATGGGACCCACCACCCATACTGAACCATGGGGATGGAGCTATTGGACCCACCACCCATAATGAACCTTGGGGATGGAGCTATGGGACCCACCACCCATAATGAACCTTGGGGACGTGGGGATGGGACCCACCACCCATTGGGGACATTGCTATGGGACCCACCACCCATAATGAACCTTGGGGACGGAGCTATGGGACTCACCACCCATAATGAACCTTGGGGATGGAGCTATGGGACCCACCACCCATAATGAACCTTGGGGACGTAGCTATGGGACCCACCACCCATAATGACCTCTGGGGACATAGCTATGGGACCCACCACCCATAGTGAACCATGGGGACGGAGCTATTGGACCCACCACCCATAATGAACCTTGGGGACGTGGGGATGGGACCCACCACCCATAATGACCTCTTGGGACATAGCTATGGGACCCACCACCCATTGGGGACATGGGGATGGGACCCACCACCCGTAATGGACCTTGGGGACATGGGGATGGGACCCACCACCCATTGGGGACATGGGGATGGGACCCACCACCCGTAATGGACCTTGGGGACGTGGGGATGGGACACACCACCCATTGGGGACATTGCTATGGGACCCACCACCCATAATGAACCTTGGGGACATGGGGATGGGACCCACCACCCATTGGGGACATTGCTATGGGACCCACCACCCATAATGACCTCTGGGGACATAGCTATGGGACCCACCACCCATAGTGAACCTTGGGGACGGAGCTATGGGACCCACCACCCATAATGAACCTTGGGGACGGAGCTATGGGACCCACCATGGAGAACGTGGGGATGGGACGTGGGGATGGGACCCACCACCCGTAATGAACCTTGGGGACGTAGCTATGGGACCCACCACCCATTGGGGACAGCAGGACGGGACCCACCACCCATCATGAAGCTTGGGGACATGGGGATGGGACCCACCACCCATTGGGGACATCACTATGGGACCCACCACCCATAATGAACCTTGGGGACATTGCTATGGGAACCACCACCCATAATGACCCTTGGGGACCCTTGGGGACGTTGTTATGGGACCCACCACCCCTAAGGATCTTGGGGACTGTTGGGGACCCTTGGGGACCTCACTATGGGTTCCACCACCCTTGGGGACCCTTGGGGACATCACTAGGGGTTCCACCACCCATAATGACCCTTGGGGACCCTTGGGGACGTCGTTATGGGACCCACCACCCCTAAGGATCTTGGGGACTGTTGGGGACCCTTGGGGACATCGTTATGGGTTCCACCACCCTTGGGGACCCTTGGGGACATCGTTATGGGTTCCACCACCCTTGGGGACCCTTGGGGACGTCACTACGGGTTCCACCACCCATAGTGACCCTTGGGGACATCATTATGGGTTCCACCACCCATAACGACCCTTGGGGACATCACTATGGGTTCCACCACCCATTGGGGACCCCTTGGGGACACCGCGGTGTCACCTTCTCGTCGCGGACGTCGTCAGCGTTGGTGGACGCGGGTTTCTCCATGGCCACCAGGCAGAGCATCTGCAGCAGGTGGTTCTGCATCACGTCCCTGCCGAGGCCACCGGTGCCGGTGTCACCCAAGGGTGCCATTGGCACCCCCGGGGTGGGGAGGGCACCCCAAGATTGGGGGTGGCACCCCAAGGTTGGGGGGGTGGGTCAAGGGCATTGGGTTGGGACCCTTGGGGACGTCGTTATGGGACCCACCACCCATTGGGGACGTCGTTATGGGTTCCACCACCCATAAGGACCCTTGGGGACCATTGGGGACGTCACTATGGGTTCCACCACCCATAAGAACCCTTGGGGACATCATTATGGACCCACCACCCATTGGGGACGTCGTTATGGGTTCCACCACCCCTAAGGACCCTTGGGGACCCTTGGGAACGTTCTTATGGGACCCACCACCCATAAGAACCCTTGGGGACATCATTATGGACCCACCACCCATTGGGGACGTCGTTATGGGTTCCACCACCCCTAAGGACCCTTGGGGACCATTGGGGACGTCACTATGGGTTCCACCACCCATAAGGACCCTTGGGGACCCTTTGGGGACGTTGTTATGGACCCACCACCCATAAGGACTCATGGGGACCGTTGGGGACATCACTATGGGTTCCACCACCCATAATGACCCTTGGGGACATCATTATGGGTTCCACCACCCATTGGGGACATCATTATGGGTTCCACCACCAATAAGGACCCTTGGGGACATCATTATGGACCCACCACCCATTGGGGATGTCGTTATGGGTTCCACCACCCATAAGAACCCTTGGGGACATCATTATGGGTTCCACCACCCATTGGGGACCCTTGGGGACGTCATTATGGGTTCCACCACCCATAAGAACCCTTGGGGACATCATTATGGATCCACCTTTGGGGACGTCATTATGGGTTCCACCATCCATAAGAACCCTTGGGGACCCTTGGGGACGTCATTATGGGTTCCACCACCCTTGGGGACGTCGTTATGGGTTCCACCACCCATAAGAACCCTTGGGGACCCTTGGGGACCCTTGAGGACGTCATTATGGGTTCCACCACCCTTGGGGACGTCGTTATGGGTTCCACCACCCATAAGAACCATTGGGGACCCTTGGGGACGTCATTATGGGTTCCACCACCCACAAGAACCCTTGGGGACCATTGGGGACCCTTGGGGATGTCATTATGGGTTCCACCACCCATTGGGGACGTCGTTATGGGTTCCACCATCCATAAGAACCCTTGGGGACCCTTGAGGACGTCATTATGGGTTCCACCACCCTTGGGGACGTCGTTATGGGTTCCACCACCCATAAGAACCCTTGGGGACCCTTGGGGACATCATTATGGGTTCCACCACCCATTGGGGACGTCGTTATGGGTTCCACCACCCATAAGAACCCTTGGGGACGTCATTATGGGTTCCACCACCCTTGGGGACGTCGTTATGGGTTCCACCACCCATAAGAACCCTTGGGGACCCTTGGGGACGTCATTATGGGTTCCACCACCCACAAGAACCCTTGGGGACCATTGGGGACCCTTGGGGACATCATTATGGGTTCCACCACCCATAAGAACCCTTGGGGACATCATTATGGATCCACCTTTGGGGACGTCATTATGGGTTCCACCATCCATAAGAACCCTTGGGGACCCTTGAGGACGTCATTATGGGTTCCACCACCCATTGGGGACGTCGTTATGGGTTCCACCACCCATAAGAACCCTTGGGGACCCTTGGGGACATCATTATGGGTTCCACCATCCATAAGAACCCTTGGGGACATTGTTACGGGTTCCACCATCCATAAGAACCCTTGGGGACCCTTGGGGACCCTTGGGGCCGTGGTTCTGGGTCCCACCACCCCTGGGGACCCTTGGGGACGTTGGGGACGCACCGGATGATGCCGAAGTCATCGAAGTAGCCGCCGCGGCCGTCGGTGCCGAACGGCTCCTTGAACGTCACCACCACACACGCCACGTTGTCCCGGTTCCAGATGGGCCCGAACAGCCGGTTCCCGAACCTGGGGACGTCCCAATGTCCCCCAGTGTCCCCATGTGTCCCCAATGTCCCCCAGTGTCCCCAATGTCCCCCAGTGTCCCCATGTGTCCCCAATGTCCCCCAGTGTCCCCAGTGTCCCCACGTGGCCCCCTGTTGTCCTCATGTCCCTATATCCCCCACTCCCCCATATCCCATGTCCCCAATGTCCCCATGTCCCAATGTCCCCATGTCCCCATGTCCCCCATATCCCATGTCCCCCATGTCCCCATGTCCCCCATGTCCCAATGTCCCCCATGTCCCCATGTCCCAATGTCCCAATGTCCCCCATGTCCCCATGTCCCCCATGTCCCCCGTGTCCCCAATGTCCCCATGTCCCCATGTCCCCCATGTCCCCCATGTCCCCCATGTCCCCATGTCCCCCGTGTCCCCAATGTCCCCCATGTCCCCCATGTCCCCATTGCCCCCATTGTCCCCAATGTCCCCGTGTCCCACCTGAGCACCATGAGGTTCTGCACCATCTCCTTGCCCCCATGTCCCCAATGTCCCCAATGTCCCCAATGTCCCCATTGCCCCCAATGTCCCCAATGTCCCCATTGCCCCCCATGTCCCCCATGTCCCCCATGTCCCAATGTCCCCATTGCCCCCAATGTCCCCATTGCCCCCAATGTCCCCATTGCCCCCGTTGTCCCCAATGTCCCCATTGCCCCCAATGTCCCCATTGTCCCCAATGTCCCCATTGTCCCCATGTCCCACCTGAGCACCATGAGGTTCTGCACCATCTCCTTGCCCCCATGTCCCCAATGTCCCCATTGGCCCCCATGTCCCCATCACCCCCATTGCCCCCAATGTCCCCATTGCCCCCATTGCCCCCATGTCCCCATGTCCCCAATGTCCCCAATGTCCCCATTGTCCCCAATGTCCCCAATGTCCCCATTGTCCCCAATGTCCCCATTGCCCCCATTGCCCCCCATGTCCCCATTGCCCCCATTGTCCCCAATGTCCCCGTGTCCCACCTGAGCACCATGAGGTTCTGCACCATCTCCTTGCCCCCATGTCCCCAATGTCCCCATTGCCCCCAATGTCCCCATTGCCCCCCATGTCCCCATTGCCCCCAATGTCCCCATTGCCCCCAATGTCCCCATTGCCCCCATTACCCCCCATGTCCCCCATGTCCCCAATGTCCCCATTGCCCCCATTGCCCCCCATGTCCCCATTGCCCCCATTGTCCCCAATGTCCCCGTGTCCCACCTGAGCACCATGAGGTTCTGCACCATCTCCTTGCCCCCATGTCCCCAATGTCCCCAATGTCCCCAATGTCCCCAATGTCCCCATTGTCCCCAATGTCCCCAATGTCCCCAATGTCCCCAATGTCCCCATTGCCCCCCATGTCCCCAATGTCCCCATTGCCCCCAATGACCCCAATGTCCCCAATGCCCCCAATGTCCCCATTGCCCCCAATGTCCCCAATGCCCCCAATGCCCCCAATGTCCCCAATGCCCCCATTGTCCCCAATGTCCCCAATGTCCCCATTGCCCCCAATGTCCCCATTGCCCCCATTGCCCCCCATGTCCCCCATGTCCCCATTGCCCCCAATGTCCCCATTGCCCCCAATGTTCCCAACGTCCCCATTGCCCCCATTGCCCCCCATGTCCCCATTGTCCCCAATGTCCCCATTGTCCCCATTGCCCCCCGTGTCCCCAATGTCCCCATTGTCCCCAATGTCCCCGTGTCCCACCTGAGCACCATGAGGTTCTGCACCATCTCCTTGCCCCCATGTCCCCAATGTCCCCAATGTCCCCATTGCCCCCAATGTCCCCATTGTCCCCAATGTCCCCAATGTCCCCATCACCCCCATTGCCCCCAATGTCCCCATTGTCCCCAATGTCCCCATTGCCCCCAATGCCCCCAATGTCCCCATTGCCCCCAATGTCCCCATTGCCCCCAATGCCCCCAATGTCCCCATTGCCCCCAATGTCCCCATTGCCCCCATTGCCCCCAATGTCCCCAATGTCCCCATTGTCCCCAATGTCCCCGTGTCCCACCTGAGCACCATGAGGTTCTGCACCATCTCCTTGTCCCCATGTCCCCAATGTCCCCAATGTCCCCAATGTCCCCATTGTCCCCATTGTCCCCATTGCCCCCAATGTCCCCATTGTCCCCAATGTCCCCAATGTCCCCATTGCCCCCAATGTCCCCAATGTCCCCATCGCCCCCCATGTCCCCATTGCCCCCAATGTCCCCATGTCCCCAATGTCCCCATTGTCCCCAATGTCCCCATTGCCCCCATTGCCCCCAATGTCCCCATTGCCCCCAATGCCCCCAATGTCCCCATTGTCCCCAATGTCCCCGTGTCCCACCTGAGCACCATGAGGTTCTGCACCATCTCCATGTCCCCATGTCCCCAATGTCCCCAATGTCCCCATTGCCCCCATTGCCCCCCATGTCCCCATTGCCCCCAATGTCCCCATTGCCCCCATGTCCCCCATCACCCCCATTGCCCCCCATGTCCCCATTGTCCCCATTGTCCCCAATGTCCCCATTGCCCCCAATGTCCCCAATGTCCCCATTGCCCCCCATGTCCCCATTGCCCCCAATGTCCCCATTGCCCCCAATGTCCCCATTGCCCCCAATGACCCCATTGCCCCCATTGCCCCCATTGCCCCCAATGTCCCCATTGCCCCCAATGTCCCCAATGTCCCCGATGTCCCCCTGTCCCACCTGAGCACCATGAGGTTCTGCACCATCTCCTTGCCCAGGTAGTGGTCGATGCGGTAGAGCTGCTCCTCGCTGAACAGCGCCCCCAGCTGGGCCGACAGCGCCGCCGAGCTGCGCGCGTCCCGCCCAAACGGCTTCTCCACGATCACGCGCGTCCACCTGCGGGGACATCAGGGGACACCAGGGGACATCAGGGGACACGTTTGGGACACGTTGGAAACACATTGGGGACACCACGGGGTGAGGAACGTCACGGGACGCAAAGACGTCAACTCAACTGGGGCGTCTTCCAATGGACAAGGGGACATGGGGACATGGGGATGCCATGGGGACACATTGGGGACATGGGGATGTCATGGGGACATCGTGGGGACACGGTGGGACATGTTTGGGACACGTTGGGACACATTGGAAACACATTGGGGACACCACGGGGTGAGGAACGTCACGGGACGCAAAGACGTCAACTCAACTGGGGCGTCTTCCAATGGACAAGGGGACATGGGGATGTCATGGGGACATCGTGGGGACACATTGGGGTCATGGGGACATCATGGGGACACGTTGGGACACATTTGGGACACGTTGGGGACACATTGGGGACATAACAGGGTGAGGAACGTCATGGGACCCTTGACCAATGTCCCCAATGTCCCCATCACCCCCAATGTCCCAAACGTCCCCATCGCCCCCAATGTCCCCAATGTCCCCATTACCCTCAATGTCCCCATTGTCCCCATCGCCCCCAATGTCCCCAATGTCCCCATTACCCTCAATGTCCCCATTGTCCCCATCACCCCCATTGTCCCCAATGTCCCCATTACCCTCAATGTCCCCATTGTCCCCATCACCCCCAATGTCCCCAATGTCCCCATTACCCTCAATGTCCCCATTGTCCCCATCACCCCATCCCCCCCATTGCCCCAATGTCCCAATTCCCCCCATTGCCCCAATGTCCCCATCGCCCCCATCACCCCCATTGTCCCCAATGTCCCCATCACCCCCATCCCCCCCATCTCCCCATTGTCCCCAATGTCCCCATTGCCCCCATCCCCCCCAATGTCCCCATCACCCCCTCTGCCCCCATTGTCCCATTACCCACATCCCCCCCATCTCCCCATTGTCCCCAATGTCCCCATTGCCCCCATCCCCCCCAATGTCCCCATCACCCCCTCTGCCCCCATTGTCCCATTACCCACAATGTCCCCATCTCCCCCATTGTCCCTAATGTCCCCATCACCCCATCACCCCAAATGTCCCCATTGCCCCCAATGTCCCCATCACCCCCATTGACCCCAATGTCCCCATCACCCCCAATGTCCCCAATATCCCCATCCCCCCCATTCCCCCCATCACCCCCATTGTCCCCAATGTCCCCATCCCCCCCACTGTCCCCATCACCCCCAATGTCCCATCACCCCCATCGCCCCCATTGCCCCCATCACCCCCACTGTCCCCAATGTCCCCATCGCCCCCATTCCCCCCATTGTCCCATTGCCCCCAATGTCCCCATCCCCCCCAATGTCCCCATCCCCCCCATTGCCCCCATCCCCCCCATTGCCCCCATCCCCCCCATTGCCCCCATATCCCCCATTGCCCCCATATCCCCCATTGTCCCCATCACCCCCATATCCCCCATCACCCCCATTACCCCCAATGTCCCCATGACCCCATTGACCCCATTGCCCCCAATGTCCCCATCATCCCCATTGTCCCCATCACCTCCATTGTCCCCAATGTCCCCATCACCCCCATCACCCCCATCACCCGCAATGTCCCCAATGTCCCCATCACCCACAATGTCCCCATTGTCCCATCACCCCCATCACCCCCATTGTCCCATCGCCCCCATCACCCCCATTGCCCCCAATGTCCCCATTGTCCCCATCGCCCCCATCACCCCCAATGTCCCCATTGACCCCAATGTCCCCATCACCCCCAATGTCCCCATCACCCCCATATCCCCCATTGTCCCCAATGTCCCCATCCCCCCCATCACCCCCACTGTCCCCACTGTCCCCATGTCCCCGTGCCCTCACCCGGGCGCCATGCAGCTGCTGTGCAGGTGCTGTGTGACGGTCCCGTAGAGCGTGGGGGGCAGCGCCAGGTAGAAGAGGCGGTGGGCGCGGGCTCCCCCCGGCAGCGCCCGCAGGTGCCCGTCCAGCGCCCGGAACGCGCCCTCGTCCCCGTACTGACCCTGCACGAAGCTCTGCAGGGACAGGAACCGCCCCAGCAGCTGCTCCTCCCCCGGGGACGCCTGCAAGGGGGACATTGGGGACATTGGGGACATGGGGGACATGGGGGGGTGGGGACAGTGGGGGTGATGGGGGCAATGGGGGTGATGGGACAATGGGGGTGATGGGGGTATTGGGTCAATGGGGGTGATGGGGGTGATGGGGGTGTTGGGGGTGATGGGGACATTGGGACAATGGGGGTGATGGGGACATTGGGACAATGGGGGTAATGGGACAATGGGGGTGATGGGGGTGATGGGGACATTGGGACAATGGGGGTGATGGGACAATGGGGGTGATGGGGGTGATGGGGGTGATGGGGGTGATGGGGACATTGGGGTAATGGGGACATTGGGGTAATGGGGACATTAGTGGCAATGGGGACATTGGGGGACATAGGGGTGATGGGGCTGATGGGGACATTGGGGGTGATGGGGACATTGGGGGCAATGGGGACATTGGGGGCAATGGGACAATGGGGGTGATGGGGGAATTGGGACAATGGGGGTGATGGGGACATTGGGGGTGATGGGACAATGGGGACATTGGGGGCGATGGGGACATTGGGGGACATGGGGGTGATGGGGGTGATGGGGACATTGGGGTCAATGGGGACATTGGGGGTGATGGGGACATTGGGAGTAAGGGGAATATTGGGGACAATGGGGACAGTGGGGGTAAGGGGGGATATGGGGACATGGGGGTGATGGGGACATTGGGGGCAATGGGGACATTGGGGATGTTGGGGGCAATGGGGGCGATGGGGACATTGGGGGTGATGGGGACATTGGGGGTGATGGGGACATTGGGGGTGATGGGGGTGATGGGGACATTGGGGACAATGGGGACAATGGGGGTGATGGGGACATTGGGGACAATGGGGACATTGGGGGTGATGGGGGCAATGGGGACATTGGCGACATGGGGGACATTGGGGACAACGGGGACAATGGGGCCATTGGGGCCATTGGGGCCATTGGGGACCCTGGTGTCACCTGCAGGTGGGGGTGGCAGCGCTCCTGCAGCTCGGTGACGCTGAGGGGGGTGCGCGCGAAGCCGGTGACGTAGGTGACATCGGGGAGCAGCCCGTCCCGGAACAGCCACCTGAGATGGGGACATGGGGACAGTGAGGACACTGGGGACATTGGGGACATTGGGGGCATTGGGGGCGATGGGGGCGATGAGGGCAATGGGGACAATGGGGGCAATGGGGGCAATGGGGGCAATGGGGGCAATGGGGCAATGGGGGCAATGGGGGCAATGGGGGCGATGAGGGCAATGGGGACAATGGGGACAATGGGGACATTGGGGACAATGGGGACAATGAGGGCAATGGGGACAATGGGGACATTGGGGGCAATGGGGGCAATGGGGACATTGGGGACATTGGGGACATTGGGGACAATGGGAACTGGTTATACTGGTGACACTGGGGACATTGGGGACACTGGGGACTGGTTATACTGGTTATACTGGGGACACTGGGGGACATTGGGGACACTGGGGACTGGTTATACTGGGGACACTGGGGACATTGGGAATCGGTTATACTGGTGACACTGGGGGACATTGGGGACAATGGAAACTGGTTATACTGGTTATACTGGGACACTGGGGGGACATTGGGGACACTGGGAACTGGTTATACTGGTTATACTGGGGACACTGGGGGACACTGGGGGGACATTGGGGACAATGGGAACTGGTTATACTGGGGACACTGGGGGGACTGGGAACTGGTTATACTGGGAACACTGGGGACATTGGGGACATTGGGGGGACATTGGGGACACTGGGAACTGGTTATACTGGGGACACTGGGGACATTGGGGGGACATTGGGGACAATGGGAACTGGTTATACTGGGGACACTGGGGACATTGGGGGGACATTGGGGACAATGGGAACTGGTTATACTGGGGACACTGGGGACACTGGGGGACATTGGGGACACTGGGAACTGGTTATACTGGGGACACTGGGGGGACTGGGAACTGGTTATACTGGGAACACTGGGGACATTGGGGACATTGGGGACATTGGGAGGGACTGGGGACCCTGGGGACACTGGGAACTGGTTATACTGGTTCTACTGGTTATACTGGTTGGTTGCACTGGTCCCATTTACCAGAGCGTGGGGTAAATCTTCTTCCGGGCCAGGTCACCCTGCGGGGGGCGGAGTCACGTTTAGGCCCCGCCCACCACAGTGACCACGCCCCCACCACCCTGCTCTCTCCCCATTGGCCCCACCCACCACACTGACCCCGCCCCCATCACACCCGCTCTCTCCCCATTGGCCCCGCTCCCGTCTGACCGCGCCCACTGCTTGGCCACGCCCCCACTGCCCACACCCTCTCCCCATTGGTCCCGTTGCCTCCTGACCACGCCCCCATTGGCCCCACCCACTCCCTGACCACGCCTCCACTCTTTCCCCATTGTCCAATTCCCTCTTGACCCCCCCCCATGGCCACGCCCCCATTGGCACGACCCTCTCCCTATTGGCCCCACCCACCCCACTGGCCACACCCCCATTGACCACGCTCTCTCCCCATTGTCCTGTTCCCTCCCGACCCCGCCCACCCCTTGGCCACGCCCCCATTGGCTGCACTGTCCCTATTGGCCCCACTCCCATCTGCCCCGCCCACCCACTGGCCACGCCCCCATTGCCCCAACTCTCTCCCTATTGGCCCCGTACCCTCCCTGACCACGCCCCCATTCCCCATACTCTCTCCCCATTGGCCCCGCTCCCATCTGACCCCCCCCACCCCCTGGCCACGCCCCCTTGCCCCCCACTCTCTCCCCATTGGCCCCACCCACCCCCTGGCCACGCCCCCATTGGCCCTACTCTCTCTCCATTGGTCCCACTCTCTCCCCATTGATCCCATTCCCTCCTGGCCCCGCCCACCCCTTGGCCCCGCCCCATTGGCCCCGCCCCCTCCCCTCCGGAAGCCGCCGCCTCCACTGGGGGAGGGGAGGAGGAACTCAGGCCCCAAATTCCCCTTTTTTCACCCCAATTTCCCCTTTTTTCGCCCCAATTTCCCCTTTGCCCCTCCCCCCACTCACCCCCCCTGCCCCCCCAGCCCCCAAACCCCCGTTTTCACCCCATTTTTGACTGACGGAGGCCCCCAGGATGACGATGCAGAGCGGCTGCCCCCCCCCCGGGAAGGTCCCGTCCTGGTTCAGCTCCTCACGCAGCCACTCGAACCGGGGGGGGGGCCCCGGCGCTCCTGGGGGGGGGGGCAGGAAATTGGGGGGTCACAACCCCAAAAACACGCCAAAAAACCCCACTTTTCCACCCCCAAAATCCCCCTTTTCCACCCCAAAAAACACCCCCAAAATGCCACTTTTCCACCCCCCCAAAACCCCACTTTTGCACCCAAAAACTCACCCCAAAAATGCCCCAATTAACCCCCCAAGACCCCAATTAACCCCCCCCAGACCCTAATTAACCCCCTCTGGCCATAATTAACCGCCCCAGGCCCCAATTAACACCCCCCAGACTCTAATTAACCCCCCCAGACCCCAATTAAACCCCCCCCAGAGCCTAATTAACCCCTCCAGGCCTTAATTAACCCCCCAGGCCCCAATTAACACGCCCCCCCGCTCCCTAATTAACCCCCCAGACCCTAATTAACCCCCCCAGACCCCAATTAACACCCCCCAGACTCTAATTAACCCCCCCAGACTCTAATTAACCCCCCCAGGCCCCAATTAACACGCCCCCCCGCTCCCTAATTAACCCCTCCAGACCCTAATTACCCCCCCAGGCCTTAATTAACCCCCCCAGACCCCAATTAAACCCCCCCAGACTCTAATTAACCCCCCCCAGGCCCCAATTAACCCCCCCAGGCCCCAATTAACACGCCCCCCCGCTCCCTAATTAACCCCTCCAGACCCTAATTACCCCCCCCAGGCCTTAATTAACCCCCCCAGACCCTAATTAACCCCCCCCAGACTCTAATTAACCCCCCCAGGCCCTAATTACCCCCCCACCCTCCCCCAAAATGCCCCAAATCCCCCCCCCAGGTCCCCAAAATGCCCCAAATCCCCCCGAATTGTCCCCAAATCGCCCCCCCAGGCCCCCAAAACGCCCCAAATCCCCCCAAAATGCCCCAAATCCCCCCGAATTGTCCCCAAATCGCCCCCCCAGGCCCCCAAAACGCCCCAAATCCCCCCAAAATGCCCCAAATCCCCCCGAATTGTCCCCAAATCGCCCCCCCCAGGCCCCCAAAACGCCCCAAATCCCCCCAAAATGCCCCAAAACCCCCCGAATTGTCCCCAAATCTCCCCCCCCCCCCAATTTCTGCCCCCCCCCCACCTTCCCGCTCCATCCCCGGAACCGCCGCTCCCCTCACGCTGGCGCGACTCCCCATTCTCCGCCCCCCTCAACCAATCACCGCTCACCCCGCACTCCCCCCCACCAATCACAACGCCGCCGCCGGCGTGGGCGCGCCCAATCACAACACGCGCTGGGCGTGACGGCTTACCGCCCCCCTCCCCACCGCGGCGCCATGACACTTAACGAGGCGGAAGTTTTTTGGCGAGGCGCTAGGGGGTTTCCGGTTCCGGCGGAAGAAGGGCTCAGTCCGGCGGGGACGGCGGAGGGAGCGGACGCGTTTCGCGGAGCTCCCGGGCCCCGCGGCCTATGAACGGCGGGGAGCGGAGGGGCCGGCGGGACATGGTGCAGCCCGGAGGGGCCGCGCCCGGCCCCGCGGAGGCCGGAGGAGCCGGCGGGGAGGAAGCGGAGGGCGGGAGGGGCCCCGCGGAGCTCGGGGCGGGGGGGCCCGAGGTGCTGCAGAGGCTGCTGGAGGAGAACAGGGAGCTGAAGGGTGAGCGGGGGGGACTGGGGGGGACTGGGGGGGACTGGGATTGAACTGGGAGGGACTGGGATTGAACTGGGAGGGACTGGGAAGGTCACTGGGATTGAATTGGGGGGGACTGGGAGGGACTGGGGGGAATGGGAGGGACTGGGGGGGACTGGGATTGAATTGGGGGTCAGTGGGATGAACTGGGATGAACTGGGAGGGACTGGGATTGAACTGGGAGGGACTGGGTTAAACTGGGAGGGACTGGGATTGGACTGGGAGGGACTGGGATTGGACTGGGAGGGACTGGGATTGGACTGGGAGGGACTGGGTTAAACTGGGATTGACTGGGATTGGACTGGGATTGGACTGGGATTGAACTGGGAGGGACTGGGTTAAACTGGGAGGGACTGGGAAAGTCACTGGGATTGAATTGGGGGGGAATGGGAGGGACTGGGGGGGACTGGGAGGGAATTGGGAGCGACTGGGATTGAATTGGGGGTCAGTGGGATGAACTGGGATTGAACTGGGATGAACTGGGAGGGACTGGGTTAAACTGGGAGGGACTGGGTTAAACTGGGAGGGACTGGGATTGAACTGGGGGGGACTGGGATTGAACTGGGAGGGACTGGGAGGGACTGGAGGGAACTGGGAGGGACTGGGGGGGACTGGGATTGAATTGGGGGTCAGTGGGATGAACTGGGATTGAACTGGGAGGGACTGGGTTAAACTGGGAGGGACTGGGATTGAACTGGGAGGGGCTGAAGGGGACTGGGAAGGATTGGGAGGGACTGGGACGGGATTAACGGGAAACTGGGAGGGACTGGAGGGGATAAGGGGGGGACTGGGGGAAACTGGGAGGGACTGGGAGAGGATTAAGGGGCAACTGGGAGGGACTGGGAGGGAACTGGGGGGGACTGGGATTAAACTGGGAGGGACTGGGATTGAACTGGGAGGGACGGGGTTAAACTGGGAGGGACGGGGTTAAACTGGGAGGGACTGGGATTGAACTGGGAGGGACTGGGACAGGATAAGGGAGGGACTGGAATTGGACTGGGAGGGACTGGAGGGGAGTGGGAGGAACTGGGGAGGAACTGGGAGGGACTGGGGGGGACTGGGGAGCTTGGTGGGGTCAACACCCCCATTGCCCCCAACGTCCCCATTGCTCTCAACACCCCTGATGTCCCCATTGCCCCCATTGCCCCCATTGCCCCCATTGCCCCCATTGCCCCCATTGCCCCCATCGCCCCCATCGCCCCCATCGCCCCCATCGCCCCCATCGCCCCCATCGCCCCCATCGCCCCCATCGCCCCCATTGCCCCCATTGTCCCCATTGTCCCCATTGCTTTCAACACCCCTGATGTCCCCGACGTCCCCATTGCCCCCGACGTCCCCATTGCCCCCGACGTCCCCATTGCCCCCGACGTCCCCATTGCCCCCGACGTCCCCATTGCCCCCAATGTCCCCATTGCCCCTGTTGCCCCCGACGTCCCCAATGTCCCCGACGTCCCCAATGTCCCCGACGTCCCCAATGTCCCCGACGTCCCCAATGTCCCCGACGTCCCCATTGCCCCCATCGCCCCCAACAGCCCCAACGTCCCCATCGCCCCCAATGTCCCCATTGCCCCCAACGTCCCCAATGTCCTCAGTGTCCCCATTGCCCCCAACACCCCTGATGCCCCCAATGTCCCCATTGCCCCCAACACCCCCAATGTCCCCAACGTCCCCATTGCCCCCAACGTCCCCATTGCCCCCAACGTCCCCATTGCCCCCAACGTCCCCATTGCCCCCATTGCCCCCATTGCCCCCAATGTCCCCATTGCCCCCATTGTCCCCAACGTCCCCATGTCCCGTTGCAGGGGCGCTGTGGCGCTGCAGCGCGTGCCTGCGGCTGCGGCTGGAGGAGCTGCGCCGCCTGCAGGGCCAGCGCCGCGCGCAGTGGGCGCTGCTGCGGGGGCGCTGGGGGCAGGCGCGGGCGCTGGTGGAGCGGCTGCGCGGGGACAACGGGGACAACAGGGACAACGGGGACACTGCAGACAATGGGGACACCGGGGACAATGGGGACAGCACGGACACACAGGTAGGGACACCATGGGGCGCTGGGGGCAGGCGCGGGCGCTGGTGGAGCGGCTGCGCGGGGACAATGGGGACAACAGGGACAACGGGGACACTGCGGACAACGGGGACACCGGGGACAATGGGGACAGCACGGACGCACAGGTAGGGACACCATGGGGCGCTGGTGGAGCGGCTGCGCGGGGACAATGGGGACAACAGGGACAACGGGGACAATGGGGACACCGGGGACAATGGGGACACGCAGGTAGGGACACCACGGGGCAGGGACAGCGGGGACAACAGGGACACCATGGGGCACCACGGGGACAGCGGGGACACCATGGGGGACAGCAGGGACAACGGGGACAACGGGGACAATGGGGACAGCGCAGACGTGCAGGTAGGGACACCACAGGGACACTGGGGACACCAACGGGGACACGGGGGACAACGGGGACACGGGGGACAGCGGGGACAACGGGGACAGCGGGGACAATGGGGACAACGGGGACACCACAGACGCACAGGTAGGGACACCAACGGGGACACTGGGGACACCAACGGGGACACGGGGGACACGGGGACAATGGGGACAACAGGGACAATGGGGACAATGGGGACAACGGGGACACCACAGACGCACAGGTAGGGACACCATGGGGACACTGGGGACACCAACGGGGACACAGGGGACAATGGGGACAGCGGGGACAACGGGGACAGCGGGGACAATGGGGACAGCGGGGACACCACAGACGCACAGGTGGGGACACTGGGGACACCAACGGGGACACTGGGGACACCAACGGGGACAATGGGGACAGCGGGGACAATGGGGACAGCGGGGACACCACAGACGCACAGGTAGGGACACCATGGGGACACTGGGGACACCAACGGGGACACGGGGGACAACAGGGACAGCGGGGACAACGGGGACAACGGGGACACCACAGACGTGCAGGTAGGGACACCAACGGGGACACTGGGGACACCAACGGGGACAATGGGGACACGGGGGACAGCGGGGACAACACAGACGCACAGGTAGGGACACCACGGGGCACCACGGGTCACCGGTGGCACTGAGTGTCCGTGAGTGTCACCTCCTGGCCATGTGTGTCACCGTGTCCTCCCGAGTGTCACCTCATGTCCCTGTGAGTCCTTGTGTCTTCCTGAGTGTCACTTTATGTTCCTGAGCGTCATCTCATGTCCCCGAGTGTCACCTCATGCCCATGCGTGACCCTGAGTCCTCCTGAGTGTCACCCCGAGTGTCACCAGTGTCCCCGAGTGTCACCTCATGTCAGAGTGTCCCTCTGTCCCCCTGAGTGTCACCTCATGTCCCTGTGTCCCCAAGTGTCACCTAATGCCCCTGTGTGTCCCTTTGTCCCCTTCATGTCCCCTATAAGTCACGTTGTCCCTCTCTGTGTCCCCTTGTCACCGCCACACGTCCCCCTTGCGTGTCCCTTTGTCCCCTTGCGTGTCCCTTTGTCCCCTCCCTGTCCCCTCCCTGTCCCCTCCCTGTCCCCTCCCTGTCCCCTCCCTGTCCCCCTGTGTGTCCCCATGTCCCCTCCATGTCCCCTCCATGTCCCCCCAGAGCCCCGAGGTGACACCACAGGAGGAGGTGACACCACAAGTGACACCGGAGGTGACACCGCAGGTGACACGCGAGTCCCCCCCCGAGCAGGACGAGGACGTCCCCGTGTCACCCCCTGAGCCCAGGTCAGTCCCCACCCCCCTTGGGGACATCCCCATGTCCCCAACATCCCCAACCCGTGTCCCCAACGTCCCCACCCCCGCGTCCCCAACGTCCCCCACCCCCGCGTCCCCAACGTCCCCACCCCCGTGTCCCCAACGTCCCCAACCCCGCGTCCCTGTCCCCACCTTGGTGTCCTTGTCCCCACCCCCGCGTCCCCAACGTCCCCACCCCCCGCGTCCCCAACGTCCCCACCCCCGCGTCCCCAGTGTCCCCAACCAGTGTCCCCAACGTCCCCAACCCCCGTGTCCCCAACGTCCCCACCCCCGCGTCCCCAACGTCCCCAACCCTGTGTCCCCAACGTCCCCAGCCCCGTGTCCCCAACGTCCCCAACCCCGTGTCCTTGTCCCCAACGCCGCGTCCCCAACATCCCCACCCCCCGTGTCCCCAACGTCCCCACCCCCGCCTCCCCAGTGTCCCCACCCCCGTGTCCCCAACGTCCCCCACCCCCGTGTCCCCAACGTCCCCAACCCCGTGTCCCCAACGTCCCCAACCCCGTGTCCCCAACGTCCCCAACCCCCGCGTCCCCAACGTCCCCAGCCCCGCGTCCCTGTCCCCACCTCGGTGTCCTTGTCCCCAACCCCGCGTCCCCAACGTCCCCAACCCCGTGTCCTTGTCCCCAAGCCGTGTCCCTGTCCCCACCCCCGCGTCCCCAACGTCCCCAACCCGTGTCCTTGTCCCCACCAGCCCCGTGGAGCAGCTGCGGCAGCGGTTGGTGGCAGCGGAGGCCGAGTGAGTGGCACTGGGGACACTTGGGGACACTTGGGGACACTTGGGGACACTTGGGGACACTTGGGGACACTTTGGGGCGTATTTGGGGGACACTTTGGGGACACTTTGGGTGACATTTGAGGACACTTGGGGGTTATTTTGGCGCCTATTTGGGGGACACTTGGAGGATATTTTGGGGACACTCTGGTGCCCCTTTGGGGCCTCTTTGGTGCCACTCTGGGGACACTCTGGGGCCCCTTTGGTGCCACTCTGGTGACCCTTTGGGGACACTTTGGTGCCACTTTGGGGACACTTTGGTGCCACTTTGGTGCCATTCTGGTGCCCCTTTGGGGACACTCTGGTGCCACTCTGGTGCCCCTTTGGGGACACTTTGGTGCCCCTTTGGTGCCCCTTTGGGGACACTCTGGTGCCACTCTGGTGCCCCTTTGGGGACACTTTGGTGCCACTTTGGGGACACTTTGGGGACACTTTGGGGACACTTTGGTGCCATTCTGGTGCCCCTTTGGGGACACTCTGGTGCCCCTTTGGTGCCCCTTTGGTGCCCCTTTGGTGCCCCTTTGGTGCCCCTTTGGGGACACTCTGGTGACCCTTTGGGGACACTCTGGTGCCACTTTGGTGCCCCTTTGGTGACACTTTAGTGCCACTTTGGGGACACTTTGGGGACACTCTGGTGCCACTCTGGTGCCCCTTTGGGGACACTCCGGTGCCCCTTTGGTGCCCCTTTGGTGCCCCTTTGGTGCCCCTTTGGTGCCCCTTTGGGGACACTTTGGGGACACTTTGGGGACACTTTGGGGACACTTTGGGGACACTTTGGGGACACTTTGGTGCCATTCTGGTGCCCCTTTGGGGCCCCTTTGGGGACACTCCGGTGACCCTTTGGGGACACTCCGGTGCCCCTTTGGGGACCCTTTGGTGACACCGGTGCCATTCCAGGCTGGCCGTGGCCCGCGAGGCGCAGGCGGCCGCCGAGCGCCGGGCGCAGGACGTGACGCAGCGCGCCGAGCTGCAGCTGCAGGCCCTGCGGCGCCAGCTCGAGGTGGGGACACCGGGGACACCTGGGGACACTTGGGGACACTTGGGGACACTTTGGGGACACTTGGGGACACTTTGGGGACACTTGGGGACACTTTGGGACACTTTGGGGACAGCTGGGGACACTGTGGGGACACCTGGGGACACTGTGGGGACACTTTGGGGACACTTTGGGACACTTGAGGACGCTTTGGGGACGCTTTGGGGACGCTTTGGGGACACTTTGGGGACACTTTGGGGACGCTTTGGGGACGCTTTGGGGACGCTTTGGGGACACTTTGGGGACACTTTGGGGACACTTTGGGGACACTTGGGGACACTTTGGGGACACGTGGGGACACTGTGGGGACACCTGGGGATACCTGGGGACACCCGGGGACACTTGGGGATACCCGGGGACACTTTGGGGACACTTTGGGGACACTTTGGGGACACCTGGGGACGCTGTGGGGACACCTGGGCACACCCAGGGACACCTGGGGACACTGTGGGGACACTTAGGGACACTGTGGGGACACCCTGGGGACACTGTGGGGACACTCTGGGGACATGTGGGGACACCTGGGGACACTGTGGGGACACTTTGGGGACACTTTGGGGACACTTGGGGACACTGGGGACATGTGGGGACACCCAGGGACACTTTGGGGACATGTGGGGACACGTGGGGACACGTGGGGACACTTTGGGGACACTTTGGGGACACGTGGGGACACTGTGGGGACACTGGGGACACGTGGGGACACTTAGGGACACCTGGAGACACGTGGGGACACCCTGGGGACACATGGGGACACTGTGGGGACACTTTGGGGACACCTGGGGACACTTGGGGAACAGCTGGGGACACTTTGGGGACACTGTGGGGACACTGTGGGGACATATGGGGACACCCGGGGACACCTGGGCACACCCAGGGACACCTGGGGACACTTTGGGAACAGCTGGGGACACCTGGGGACACCCGGGGACACTTTGGGGATACTTGGGGACACCTGGGGACGCTGTGGGGACACCTGGGCACACCCAGGGACACCTGGGGACACTGTGGGAACAGCTGGGGACACTGTGGGGACACCTGGGGACACTTTGGGGACACTTGGGGATACCCGGGGACACTGTGGGGACACTTGGGGACACCTGGAGACACGTGGGGACACCCTGGGGACACCCGGGGACACCCGGGGACACTGTGGGGACACCTGGGGACACCTGGGGACACCTGGGGACACTTTGGGGATAATTGGGGACACCTGGGGACACCTGGGGACACTGTGGGGACACCTGGGCACACCCAGGGACACCTGGGGACACTTTGGGACACTTTGGGGACACTTGGGGATACCCGGGGACACTGTGGGGACACTTGGGGACACCTGGAGACACGTGGGGACACCCTGGGGACACTGTGGGGACACCTGGGGACACTGTGGGGACACCCGGGGACACTGTGGGGACACGTGGGGACAGTGTGGGGACACTTTGGGGACATCCAGGGACTCCTGGGGACACTTGGGGACGCTGTGGGGACACCTGGGGACACTGTGGGGACATTTGGGGACACCTGGGAACACTGTGGGGACACCTGGGGACACCCGGGGACACTTTGGGGACACCCGAGCACACCCGGGGACACTGTGGGGGATACTTGCGGACACTGGGGGGACACCTGGGGACACTTTGGGGACACCTGGGGACACGCGGGGACACTTTGGGGACACCTGGGGACACGCGGGGACACTGGGGGGACACCTGGAGACACTTTGGGGACACTGTGGGGACACTCTGGGGACACTGTGGGGACATATGGGGACACCCGGGGACACCTGGGCACACCCAGGGACACCTGGGGACACTTTGGGGACACCAGAGCACACCTGGGGACGCTGTGGGGACACCTGGGGACACTTTGGGGACACCTGGGGACACTGCGGGGACACTTGGGGACCCCCATGGTGTCCCCACAGCAGGACAAGGCGCAGGTGCAGGGGACCCTTGGGGACCCCGTCACTGACGTGTCCCCTGTCCCCATGTCCCCTGTCCCCATGTCCCCACAGCAGGACAAGGCGCAGGTGCAGGGGACCCTTGGGGACCCTGTCACTGACGTGTCCCTTGTCCCCATGTCCCTTGTCCCCACAGCAGGACAAGGCGCAGGTGCAGGGGACCCTTGGGGACCCCATCACTGACGTGTGTCCCCTGTCCCCATGTCCCCACAGCAGGACAAGGCGCAGGTGCAGGGGACCCTTGGGGACCCCGTCGCTGACGTGTCCCTTGTCCCCATGTCCCCTGTCCCCATGTCCCCACAGCAGGACAAGGCGCAGGTGCAGGGGACCCTTGGGGACCCCGTCACTGACTCCCCGTGTCCCTTGTCCCCGTGTCCCTTGTCCCCACAGCAGGACAAGGCGCAGGTGCAGGCGCAGGTGACGTCGCTGCTGGGGGAGCTGAGGGAGAGTCAGAGCCGGCTGGAGAGCAGCAGGAGGGACCGCGACGCGCTGGAGCAGCGGTGGGGACAGGGACAGTGACAATGACAGTGACAATGATGTCACCGGGGCTTGGGGACAACCCGCAGGGACCTGGGGACCATCCATAGGAACCTGGGGACGATCCCTGAGAACATGGGGATGATCCATGGGAACATGGGGACAAAGGGACAGGGACAAGCTGGAGCAGCGGTGGGGACAGGGACAATGACAATGATGTCACCGGGGTCACCGGGGCTTGGGGACAACCCGCAGGGACCTGGGGACCATCCATAGGAACCTGGGGATGATCCCTGAGAACATGGGGATGATCCCTGGGAACATGGGGACCATCCCTGGGAACATGGGGACGATCCCTGGGAACATGGGGACAAAGGGACAGGGATGAGCTGGAGCAGCAGTGGGGACAATGATGTGTCACCAGTGTCACCGGGGCTTGGGGACAACGTGCAGGGACCTGGGGCTGATCCCTGGGAACATGGGGACGATCCCTGAGAACATGGGGATGATCCGTGGGAACATGGGGACAAAGGGACAGGGACGCGCTGGAGCAGCGGTGGGGACAATGATGTGTCACCAGTGTCACCGGGGCTTGGGGACAACATGCAGGGACCTGGGGACCATCCCTGGGGACATGGGGATGATCCGTGGGGACATGGGGATGATCCATGGGAACCTGGGGACAAAGGGACAGGGACGCGCTGGAGCAGCGGTGGGGACAGGGACAATGACAACGATGTCACCGGTGTCACCGGGGCTTGGGGACAACCCGCAGGGACCTGGGGACCATCCCTGGGAACCTGGGGACGATCCCTGAGAACATGGGGATGATCCATGGGACCCTGGGGACAAAGGGACAGGGACCAGCTGGAGCAGCGGTGGGGACAACGACGATGACGTCACCAGTGTCACCGGGGCTTGGGGACAACCCGCAGGGACCTGGGGACCATCCCTGGGAACATGGGGACGATCCGTGGGGACATGGGGATGATCCATGGGACCCTGGGGACAAAGGGACAGGGACGCGCTGGAGCAGCGGTGGGGACAATGACAGTGACAATGACAGTGACAATGATGGCACCGGGGTCACCGGGGCTTGGGGACAACCCGCAGGGACCTGGGGACGATCCATGGGGACATGGGGATGATCCATGGGACCCTGGGGACAAAGGGACAGTGACCAGCTCGAGCAGCGGTGGGGACAGTGACAATGACAACGATGTCACCGGGGTCACTGGGGCTTGGGGACAATCCACAGGGACTTGGGGACCATCCATAGGAACCTGGGGACGATCCCTGGGAACATGGGGGTGATCCATGGGACCCTGGGGACAAAGGGACAGTGACCAGCTGGAGCAGCGGTGGGGACAGGGACAATGACGATGACATCACCGGTGTCACCGGGGCTTGGGGACAACCCGCAGGGACCTGGGGACCATCCCTGGGAACCTGGGGACGATCCGTGGGGACATGGGGATGATCCATGGGGACATGGGGATGATCCATGGGAACCTGGGGACAAAGGGACAGGGATGACCTGGAGCAGCGGTGGGGACAGTGACAATGACAACGATGTCACCGGTGTCACCGGGGCTTGGGGACAACCCGCAGGGACCTGGGGACCATCCCTGGGAACATGGGGATGATCCATGGGAACCTGGGGGCAAAGGGACAGGGACGCGCTGGAGCAGCGGTGGGGACAATGACAGTGACAACGATGTCACCGGGGTCACCGGGGCTTGGGGACAACCCGCAGGGACCTGGGGACCATCCCTGGGAACATGGGGACGATCTGTGGGGACATGGGGATGATCCATGGGAACATGGGGACAAAGGGACAGTGACCAGCTGGAGCAGCAGTGGGGACAATGATGTGTCACCAAGGGGGTGGCAGTGCCACCGGGGGCTTGGGGACAATCTGTAGGGACCTGGGGACAATCCATGGGAACATGGGGATGATCCCTGGGGACATGGGACAAAGGGACAGGGATGACCTGGAGCAATAGTGGGGACAATGATGTGTCACCGGGGTCACCGGGGCTTGGGGACAGTCCACAGGGACTTGGGGACCATCCCTGGGAACATGGGGATGATCCATGGGAACATGGGGGTGATCCATGGGAGCCTGGGGACAAAGGGACAGGGACGAGCTGGAGCAGCGGTGGGGACAGGGACAATGACAACGATGTCACCGGGGTCACCGGGGCTTGGGGACAACCCGCAGGGACCTGGGGACCATCCATGGGAACATGGGGACGATCCGTGGGGACATGGGGATGATCCATGGGAACATGGGGACAAAGGGACAGGGACAAGCTGGAGCAGCGGTGGGGACAGGGACAATGACAACGATGTCACCGGGGTCACCGGGGCTTGGGGACAACCCGCAGGGACCTGGGGACCATCCCTGGGAACATGGGGACGATCCCTGAGAACATGGGGACGATCCATGGGAACATGGGGACAAAGGGACAGGGACGCGCTGGAGCAGCAGTGGGGACAATGATGTGTCACCAGTGACACCGGGGCTTGGGGACAACATGCAGGGACCTGGGGACCATCCATGGGAACCTGGGGATGATCCGTGGGGACATGGGGATGATCCATGGGACCCTGGGGACAAAGGGACAGGGACGCGCTGGAGCAGCAGTGGGGACAATGATGTGTCACCAGTGTCACCGGGGCTTGGGGACAACATGCAGGGACCTGGGGACCATCCGTGGGGACATGGGGATGATCCGTGGGGACATGGGGATGATCCATGGGAACATGGGGACAAAGGGACAGGGATGACCTGGAGCAGCGGTGGGGACAGTGACAGTGACAATGATGTCACCGGGGTCACCGGGGCTTGGGGACAACCCGCAGGGACCTGGGGACCATCCCTGGGAACATGGGGACGATGCCTGGGAACATGGGGACAATCCGTGGGAACATGGGGACAAAGGGACAGGGACGCGCTGGAGCAGCGGTGGGGACAATGATGTGTCACCAAGGGGGTGGCAGTGCCACCGGGGCCTTGGGGACAATCTGTAGGGACCTGGGGACGATCCATGGGAACATGGGGACAAAGGGACAGGGACGAGCTGGAGCAGCGGTGGGGACAATGACAACGATGTCACCGGGGTCACCGGGGCTTGGGGACAATCCACAGGGACCTGGGGACCATCCCTGGGAACATGGGGACGATCCCTGGGAACATGGGGGTGATCCATGGGACCCTGGGGACAAAGGGACAGTGACGAGCTGGAGCAGCGGTGGGGACAATGATGTGTCACCGGTGTCACCGGGGCTTGGGGACAACATGCAGGGACCTGGGGCTGATCCCTGGGGACATGGGGATGATCCCTGGGGACATGGGGATGATCCATGGGAACATGGGGACAAAGGGACAGGGATGACCTGGAGCAGCGGTGGGGACAATGACAGTGACAATGATGTCACCGGGGTCACCGGGGCTTGGGGACAACCCGCAGGGACCTGGGGACCATCCCTGGGAACATGGGGACGATCCGTGGGGACATGGGGATGATCCATGGGAACATGGGGACAAAGGGACAGGGACGCGCTGGAGCAGCGGTGGGGACAATGACAGTGACAATGACAGTGACAATGACGGCACCGGGGTCACCGGGGCTTGGGGACAACCCGCAGGGACCTGGGGACCATCCCTGAGAACATGGGGACGATCCGTGGGGACATGGGGATGATCCATGGGACCCTGGGGGCAAAGGGACAGGGACGCGCTGGAGCAGCAGTGGGGACAATGATGTGTCACCAAGGGGGTGGCAGTGCCACCGGGGGCTTGGGGACAATCTGTAGGGACCTGGGGACGATCCATGGGAACATGGGGACGATCCCTGGGGACATGGGGATGATCCCTGGGGACATGGGGATGATCCATGGGAACATGGGGACAAAGGGACAGGGACCAGCTGGAGCAGCGGTGGGGACAGGGACAATGACAATGACGTCACCGGGGTCACCGGGGCTTGGGGACAATCCACAGGGACTTGGGGACCATCCATAGGAACCTGGGGACGATCCCTGAGAACATGGGGATGATCCATGGGAACATGGGGACAAAGGGACAGGGATGACCTGGAGCAGCGGTGGGGACAGGGACAATGACAATGACGGCACCGGGGTCACCGGGGCTTGGGGACAACATGCAGGGACCTGGGGACCATCCCTGAGAACATGGGGATGATCCGTGGGGACATGGGGATGATCCATGGGAACATGGGGACAAAGGGACAGGGACGCGCTGGAGCAGCGGTGGGGACAATGACAACGATGTCACCGGGGTCACCGGGGCTTGGGGACAATCCACAGGCACCTGGGGACCATCCCTGGGAACATGGGGATGATCCATGGGAACATGGGGACAAAGGGACAGTGACCAGCTGGAGCAGCGGTGGGGACAATGATGTGTCACCAGTGTCACCGGGGCTTGGGGACAGTGACAGTGACAATGACAGTGACAATGACAGCACCGGGGTCACCGGGGCTTGGGGACAACCCGCAGGGACCTGGGGACCATCCCTGGGAACATGGGGACGATCCGTGGGGACATGGGGACAAAGGGACAGGGACAAGCTGGAGCAGCGGTGGGGACAGGGACAATGACAATGATGTCACCGGGGTCACCGGGGCTTGGGGACAACCCACAGGGACCTGGGGACCATCCCTGGGAACATGGGGACGATGCCTGAGAACATGGGGACGATCCATGGGAACATGGGGACAAAGGGACAGTGACCAGCTGGAGCAGCGGTGGGGACAATGATGTGTCACCAAGGGGGTGGCAGTGCCACCGGGGGCTTGGGGACAATCTGTAGGGACCTGGGGACGATCCATGGGAACATGGGGATGATCCATGGGGACATGGGGATGATCCATGGGTGTCCCAATGTCCCCAATGTCCCCAGTGTCCCCAATGTCCGCATGTCCTCAATGACCCCATGTCCCCAATGTCCCCAATGTCCCCAGGGCCCGGTTGGCGGGCGAGCGCTGTCACACCCTGGAGGAGGTGACAAAGGGACACGTGTCCCCAATGTCCCCATGATGTCCCCATGTCCCCAATGTCCCCATGTCCCCATGATGTCCCCAATGTCCCCATGATGTCCCCATGTCCCCACGGTGTCCCCAATGTCCCATGTCCCAACGGTGTCCCTGTGTCCCCAATGTCCCCAATGTCCCCACGGTGTCCCCAATGTCCCATGTCCCAACGGTGTCCCTGTGTCCCCAATGTCCCCAATGTCCCCATGTCCCCATGATGTCCCCAATGTCCCCAATGTCCCCAGGGCCCGGGCAGCAGGCAAGCGCTGTCACACGCTGGAGGAGGTGACAAAGGGCCATGTGTCCCCAATGTCCCCAATGTCCCCAGGGCCCGGTTGGCGGGCGAGCGCTGTCACACGCTGGAGGAGGTGACAAAGGGACACGTGTCCCCAATGTCCCCATGATGTCCCCAATGTCCCCATGGTGTCCCCAATGTCCCCAGGGCCCGTTTGGCAGGCGAGCGCTGTCACACGCTGGAGGAGGTGACAAAGGGACACGTGTCCCCAATGTCCCCAATGTCCCCATGGTGTCCCCAATGTCCCATGTCCCAACGGTGTCCCCAATGTCCCCATGTCCCCAATGTCCCCATGATGTCCCCATGATGTCCCCAATGTCCCCAATGTCCCCAGGGCCCGGTTGGCGGGCGAGTGCTGTCACACGCTGGAGGAGGTGACAAAGGGACACGTGTCCCCAATGTCCCCAATGTCCCCATGGTGTCCCCAATGTCCCATGTCCCAACGGTGTCCCTAATGTCCCCATGTCCCCAATGTCCCCATGATGTCCCCATGATGTCCCCAATGTCCCCAATGTCCCCAGGGCCCGGTTGGCGGGCGAGTGCTGTCACACGCTGGAGGAGGTGACAAAGGGACACGTGTCCCCATGTCCCCACAGTGTCCCATGTCCCCAATGTCCCATGTCCCCACGGTGTCCCCAGCGTCCCATGTCCCAACGGTGTCCCCGTGTCCCCAATGTCCCCACAGTGTCCCCAGTGTCCCATGTCCCAACGGTGTCCCCATGTCCCCAATGTCCCCATGTCCCCAATGTCCCATGTCCCCACGGTGTCCCCAGCGTCCCATGTCCCAACGGTGTCCCCGTGTCCCCAATGTCCCCAATGTCCCCATGGTGTCCCCAATGTCCCATGTCCCAACGGTGTCCCCATGTCCCCAATATCCCCAATGTCCCCATGTCCCCATGATGTCCCCAATGTCCCCAGGGCCCGGTTGGCGGGCGAGCGCTGTCACACGCTGGAGGAGGTGACAAAGGGACACGTGTCCCAATGTCCCCATGATGTCCCCATGTCCCCAATGTCCCCAATGTCCCCATGTCCCAATGTCCCCACGGTGTCCCCAATGTCCCATGTCCCAACGGTGTCCCCATGTCCCCAATGTCCCCAATGTCCCCATGTCCCCATGGTATCCCCAGCGTCCCATGTCCCAACGGTGTCCCCGTGTCCCCAATATCCCCAATGTCCCCATGTCCCCATGATGTCCCCAATGTCCCCAGGGCCCGGTTGGCGGGCGAGCGGTGCCACACGCTGGAGGAGGTGACAAAGGGACACGTGTCCCCAATGTCCCCAATGTCCCCAGGGCCCGGTTGGCGGGCGAGCGCTGTCACACGCTGGAGGAGGTGACAAAGGGACACGTGTCCCCATGTCCCCACAGTGTCCCATGTCCCCATGGTGTCCCCATGTCCCCAATGTCCCCATGTCCCCACGGTGTCCCCAATGTCCCCATGTCCCCAATGTCCCCATGTCCCCATGATGTCCCCAGTGTCCCCAGGGCCCGGGCAGCAGGCGAGCGCTGCCACACGCTGGAGGAGGTGACAAAGGGACACGTGTCCCCAATGTCCCCAATGTCCCCACGGTGTCCCCAGCGTCCCATGTCCCAACGGTGTCCCCGTGTCCCCAATGTCCCCAATGTCCCAATGTCCCCATGATGTCCCCAATGTCCCCAGGGCCCGGTTGGCGGGCGAGCGCTGTCACACGCTGGAGGAGGTGACAAAGGGACACGTGTCCCCAATGTCCCCAATGATGTCCCCATGTCCCCAATGTCCCCAATGTCCCCATGATGTCCCCATGTCCCCACGGTGTCCCCAATGTCCCATGTCCCAACGGTGTCCCTGTGTCCCCAATGTCCCCAATGTCCCCATGTCCCCATGGTGTCCCCAATGTCCCCAATGTCCCCAGGGCCCGTTTGGCGGGCGAGCGGTGCCACACGCTGGAGGAGGTGACAAAGGGACACGTGTCCCCAATGTCCCCAATGTCCCCATGGTGTCCCCAACGTCCCATGTCCCAATGGTGTC
The DNA here is from genome assembly GCF_964273445.1 of Streptopelia decaocto. Lineage (NCBI taxonomy): Eukaryota > Metazoa > Chordata > Aves > Columbiformes > Columbidae > Streptopelia > Streptopelia decaocto. The sequence continues at coordinate 28,001 of NW_028116959.1, read as the reverse complement.
CCCGTGTCCCCAATGTCCCCAGGGCCTGGGCAGCAGGCGAGCGCTGTCACACGCTGGAGGAGGTGACACAGGGACACGTGTCCCCAATGTCCCCATGTCCCCAATGTCCCCATGTCCCCATGTCCCCACGGTGTCCCCAATGTCCCATGTCCTAACGGTGTCCCCATGTCCCCAATGTCCCCAATGTCCCCATGGTGTCCCCAATGTCCCCAGGGCCCGGTTGGCGGGCGAGCGCTGCCACACACTGGAGGAGGTGACAAAGGGACACGTGTCCCCAATGTCCCCAATGTCCCCAGGGCCCGGTTGGCGGGCGAGCGGTGTCACACGCTGGAGGAGGTGACAAAGGGACACGTGTCCCCAATGTCCCCACGGTGTCCCCAATGTCCCCAGGGCCCGGTTGGCAGGTGAACGGTGTCACACGCTGGAGGAGGTGACAAAGGGCCATGTGTCCCCATGTCCCCATGATGTCCCCAATGTCCCCAGGGCCCGGTTGGCAGGTGAACGGTGCCACACGCTGGAGGAGGTGACAAAGGGCCACGGGCTGCAGCTGGACCAGCTGCGGCTGCAGGTGCAGAACCTGGAGACGGCGCTGAGGGTGGAGAGACACGCGGCCACCGAGGAGAAGTGGGTGACACGGGGACATCGGGGGACATGGGGACAATGGGGGCAATGGGGACATTGGGGGTGATGGGGACATTGGGGGTGATGGGGACATTGGGGACATTGGGGACAATGGGGACATGGGGGCAGAACCTGGAGACGGCGCTGAGGGTGGAGAGACACGCGGCCACCGAGGAGAAGTGGGTGACACGGGGACAATGGGGACATTGGGGACAATGGGGGCAATGGGGACATTGGGGGCAATGGGGACATTGGGGGATATGGGGGTGATGGGGACATTGGGGACAATGGGCGACATGGGGACATTGGGGGCGATGGGGACATTGGGGATGTTGGGGGTGATGGGGACGTTGGGGTTGATGGGGACATTGGGGGACGTGGGGACAATGGGGGCGATGGGGACATTGGGGACGTTGGGGGACATTGGGGATGTTGGGAGTGATGGGGACATTGGGGGTGATGGGGACATTGGGGGTCAATGGGAGTCAATGGGGGACATGGGGACATTGGGAGCGATGGGGACATTGGGGGCGATGGGGACAGTGGGGATGTTGGGGGTGATGGGGACGTTGGGGACGTTGGGGGACATTGGGGACATTGGGAGTGATGGGGACATTGGGGGTGATGGGGACATTGGGGTCAATGGGAGTCAATGGGGGACATGGGGACATGGGGGACGTTGGGGGACATTGGGGACATTGGGAGTGATGGGGACATTGGGGGTGATGGGGACATTGGGGGTCAATGGGAGTCAATGGGGGACATGGGGACATTGGGAGCGATGGGGACAATGGGGACATTGGGGGTGATGGGGACAATGGGGGTCAATGGGGGACATGGGGACATTGGGAGCGATGGGGGTGATGGGGACATTGGGGACAACAGGGGTGATGGGGACAATGGGGGTCAATGGGGGACATGGGGGTCAATGGGAGTCAATGGGGGACATGGGGACATTGGGGGCGATGGGGACATTGGGGGTGATGGGGGACATGGGGACAATGGGGGACATGTGGCCACCGAGGAGAAGTGGGTGACACGGGGGCAATGGGGACAATGGGGACATTGGGGGATGTGGGGACATTGGGGGCAATGGGGACATTGGGGACAATGGGGGCAATGGGGACATGGGGGACAATGGGGACATTGGGGGCAATGGGGACATTGGGGACAATGGGGGCAATGGGGACATGGGGGACAATGGGGGCAATGGGGACATTGGGGGACACAGGGGACATGGGGGACATGGGGACAATGGGGGACACGCGGCCACCGAGGAGAAGTGGGTGACACGGGGACAATGGGGACATTGGGGGTGATGGGGACATTGGGAGTCAATGGGGGTCAGTGGGGGACATGGGGACATTGGGGGCGATGGGGACATTGGGGGCAATGGGGACAATGGGGGACATGGGGGACACGCGGCCACTGAGAAGTGGGTGACATGGGGACACTTGGGGGACATTTTGGGGACAGTTTGGGGGTATTTGGGGACATTTGGGGGTATTTTGGGGACACTTTGGGGATATTTTGGGGCTATTTTGAGGCCACTTTGGGGCTATTTTGGGGACATTTGGGGGATATTTTGGGGACACTTTGGGGCTATTTTGGTGACATTTGGGGGTATTTTGGGGACACTTCGGGGCTATTTTGGGGCTATTTTGGTGACACTTTGGGGGTATTTTGGTGACATTTGGGGCCACTTTGGGGCTATTTTGGGGACAGTTTGGGGGTATTTGGGGACATTTGGGGGTATTTTGGGGACACTTTGGGGCTATTTTGGGGACATTTGGGGGTATTTTGGGGACACTTTGGGGCTATTTTGGAGACATTTGGGGCTATTTGGGGGGTATTTTGGGGACACTTTTGGGGTATTTTGGGGCTATTTTGGGGTATTTTGGGGCTATTTTGAGGGGTATTTTGGGGACAGTTTGGGGGTATTTGGTGATATTTGGGGGTATTTTGGGGCTGTTTTTGGGGATATTTTGGGGACAGTTTGGGGGTATTTGGGGACATTTGGGTGTATTTTGGGGCTTTTTTGGGGGGTATTTTGGGGCCACTTTGGGGGTATTTTGGGGGCTATTTTGGGGACAGTTTGGGGGTATTTTGGGGGGTATTTTGGGGACAGTTTGGGGATATCTTGGTGACATTTGGGGGTTATTTTGGGGACACTTTGGGGATATTTTTGGTGACATTTGGGGCTATTTTGGGGGGTATTTTGGGGCCACTTTGGTTGCTGTTTTTGGGGGCTGTTTCGGGGCTGTGTGGGGGGTGTTTTGGGGACAGTTGGTGACATCGGTGACGTGGGGACGCTGTTGGGTGCAGGCGGAAGCTGGCGCAGCTGCAGGTCGCCTATCACCACCTGTTCCAGGAGTACGACGCGCACGTCAAGCTCAGCGCGCACGGTGACGCGCAACAGCAGGCAAGTGACACCTGTCACCTGTGTCACCCCATGTCACCCCCCGTGTCACCCCGTGTCACCTCCTGTCACCCCATCACCTCCTGTCACCCCCCCGTGTCACCCTGTCACCCCCCACATCACCCCGTCACCTCCTGTGTCTCGCCGCCTGTCACCCCCGTGTCACCCGGTCACCCCCTGTCACCTCTGTGTCACCTCTGTCACCTCCTATGTCACCCCCTGTCACCCCGTCACCTCCTGTGTCACCCCCATGTCACCCCCTGGGTCACCCCCTGTCAACCCATCACCTCCTGTGTCACCCCTGTCACCTCCTGTCACCCCCCGTGTCACCCCGTCACCTCCTGTGTCACCTCTGTCACCTCTTATGTCACCTCCTGTCACCCCGTGTCACCACCTGTGTCACCTCCTGTCACCCCCGTGTCACCCCGTGTCAGCTGTGTCACCTCCTGTCACCTGTCACCCCCCGTGTCACCCCGTGTCACCTCCTGTCACCCAGTCACCCCCATTTCACCCCGTCACCTCCTGTGTCACCTCCTGTCACCCCCCCATGTCACCCCCCGTGTCACCCCCTGTGTCACCCTATCACCCCGTCACCTCTGTGTCACCTCTGTCACCTCCTATGTCACCCCCTGTCACCCCGTCACCTCCTGTGTCACCCCCATGTCACCTCCTATGTCACCTCCTGTCACCCCGTGTCACCCCCTGTGTCACCTCCTGTCCCCCCCTGTGTCACCCCGTGTCAGCTGTGTCACCCCCTGTCACCCCATGTCACCCCCGTGTCACCCTGTCACCTCCCGTGTCACCTCTGTGTCACCCTTGTGTCACTCCCTGTCACCTCCCGTGTCACCCCCTGTCACCTCCTGTCACCCCCCGTGTCACCCCGTCACCTCCTGTGTCACCCCCATGTCACCTCTTATGTCACCTCCTGTCACCCCGTGTCACCACCTGTGTCACCTCCTGTCACCCCCCGTGTCACCCCGTGTCAGCTGTGTCACCTCCTGTCACCTGTCACCCCCCGTGTCACCCCGTCACCTCCCGTGTCACCCCTGTGTCACCCTTGTGTCACTCCCTGTCACCTCCCGTGTCACCCCTTGTCACCCCATCACCTCCCGTGTCACCCCTGTGTCACCTCTGTCACCCCGTCATCCCCCATGTCACCTCCTATGTCACCCCCCGTGTCACTCGGCCTCAGTGTCCCCATGGGGTGACACGGGGTGACACCTGGGGACACGGGTGACCCCGGGTGACCCCGGTGACCCCGGGTGACCCCCCGGTGTCCCCAATGTCCCAGGAGCTGTTGTCAGCGCGGGCGCGCCTGGCGGCGGCCGAGGAGGCGCTGGCGGCCAAGCAGGAGCTGATCGACCGGCTCAAGGACGAGGCCGAGCGGCAGCGCGCGGCGCTGGAGACCGTCCCCGTGCTGCAGGCCCAGGTGACACCTTGGGGACACCTTGGGGACACCCTGGGCGACGTTCGGTGGCGGTTTGGGGCGTTTCGGGCGTTTTTTGGGGGGTTTTTGGGGGGTTTTTGGGGGCTGAATGACAACAGGCGGCGCTGGAGACTGTCCCCGTGCTGCAGGCACAGGGGACAATGGGACATGGGGACACCCAGGGGGACATTGGGGACACTCTGGGGGACGTTTCGGGGGCAGTTTGGGGCGTTTCGGGCGTTTTTGGGGGGTTTTTGGGGGGTTTTTGGGGGCTGAACGACAACAGGCGGCGCTGGAGACCATCCCCAAGTTGCAGGCACAAGGGGCACTTTGGGGACAGTTTGGGGACATTTGGGACATTTTGGGGACATGGGGATGTTGGGGGGACGTTGGGGACACCCCGGGGGACGCTCGGTGGCAGTTTGGGGCGTTTCGGGCGTTTTTCGGGGGGTTTTTGGGGGGTTTTTGGGGGCTGAACGACAACAGGCGGCGCTGGAGACCGTCCCCGTGCTGCAGGCGCAGGGGGCACTTTGGGGACAGTTTGGGGACGTTTTGGGGTGTTTTGGGACATTTTGGGACATGGGGACACCCAGGGGGACGTTGGGGACACTCTGGGGGACGTTTCGGTGGCAGTTTGGGGCGTTTCGGGCGTTTTTTTGGGGGTTTTTGGGGGGTTTTTGGGGGCTGAGCGACAACGGGTGACACTCAAAACCAGCCCCTTCCAGGGGACAGTTTGGGGACAGTTTAGGGACATTTGGGACATTTTGGGGACATGGGGACACTGGGGACACGTTGGGGACACCTCGGGGGCAGTTTGGGGTGTTTTGGGGGTGTTTTTCAGGTGTTTTTTGGTGTTTCTGGGGTGTTTTTTGGTGTTTTTTTGGCGTTTCTGGGTGTTTTTCGGGGGTTTTTTGGGTGTTTTGGGTGTCTTTAGGGGTGTTTTTTGGTGTTTTGGGGTTTTTTTTGGTGTTTCTGGGTGTTTTGGGGGTGTTTCTGGGTGTTTTTAGGGTTGTTTTGGGTGTTTCTGGGGTGTTTTTTTGTGTTTCTGGGTGGTTTTCGGGTGTTTTTTTGGTGTTTCGGGGCTGTTTTTTGGTTTTTTTTTGTGTTTCTGGGGTGTTTTTTTAGTGTTTCTGGGTGTTTTTGGGGGTGTTTTGGGTGTTTTTTGGCGTTTCCGGGTGTTTTTTGGGTGTTTCTTTGGTGTTTCTGGGTGGTTTTGGGGTGTTTTGGGTGTTTCTGGGGTGTTTTTAGGTGTTCTGGGGTGTTTTGGGCTGGTTTTTGGGTGTTTCTGGGGTGTTTTGGGGTGTTTTTAGGTGTTTTTTGGTGATTTTGTGCGTTTTTGGCGCAGGCCGAGATCTACCGCACGGTCTTTGGGGTTGGTTTGGGTGGTTTTGGGGTGTTTTGGGTGTTTTTGGGGTGTTTCTGGGGTGTTTTTTGGTGTTTCTAGGTGTTTTGGGGGTGTTTTGGGTGTTTCTGGTCTATCGGGTGTTTTTAGGGGTTGTTTTTTGGTGTTTCGGGGCTGTTTTTTGGTTTTTTTTGGTTTCTGGGGGTTTTTCAGGTGTTTTTTTAGTGTTTCTGGGTGTTTTTGGGGGTGTTTTGGGTGTTTTTTGGGTGTTTCTTTGGTGTTTCTGGGTGGTTTTAGGGTGTTTTTCTGGGTGTTTTTGGGGTTGTTTTTTGGTGTTTTTGGGGTGTTTTGGGTGTTTATCGGGTGGTTTTTTTGTGTTTCTGGGTGGTTTTGGGGTGTTTTGGGCGTGTTTTTTGGGTGTTTTTCAGGCTTTTTTTGGCGTTTCTGGGTGTTTTTAGGGGGTTTTTGGGGTGTGTTTTGGGTGTTTTTTTGGTGTTTCTGGGTGGTTTTGGGGTTTTTTTGGGTGTTTCTGGGGTTTTTGGGGTGTTTGGGGGGTGTTTTGGGGGTGGTTTTCGGGTGTTTTTTGGTGTTTCTGGGGTGTTTGGGTGTTTCTGGGTGTTTTTCATTTTTTTTGGTGTTTCTGGGTGTTTTGGGGTTGTTTTTTGGTGTTTCTGGGGTGGTTTTAGGGTGTTTTTCTGGGTGTTTTTTGTGTATTTCGGGGCTGGTTTTGGGGTGTTTTTCGGGTGTTTTTTTGGTGTTTCTGAGTGGTTTTGGGGTTTTTTTTGGGTGTTTCTGGGGTTTTTGGGGTGTGTTTTGGGTGTTTCTAGGGTGTTTTTTTGGTGTTTTGGGTGTTTTTTTAGCGTTTTTGGGGTGTTTTGGGTGTTTCTGGGGTGTTTTTTGGGTGTTTTGTGGGTGATTCTGGGGTGGGTTTTGGGGTGTTTTTTGAGTGTTTCAGGGCTGGTTTTTGGGGTGCTTTTTGGTGTTTCTGGGGTGTTTCTGGGGTGTTTTTGGGAGTTTCTGGGTGGTTTTGGGGTGTTTTTGGTGGTTTGGGGTTGTTCTTTGGCATTTCTGGGTTGTTTTTTGGTGTTTCAGGGCTGTTTTTCGGGTGTTTTTCAGGTGTTTTATTTTGTGTTTCTGGGGTGGTTTTCTGGGTGTTTCTGAGGTGGTTTTTTAGTGTTTCTGGGTGTTTTGGGGGGTGTTTTGGGTGTTTTTTGGGTGTTCTTTTAGTGTTTTTTGGTGTTTCTGGGTGTTTTTTTGGTGTTTTTTGGGTGCTTTTAGGTGTTCTGGGGTGGTTTTGGGGGTGTTTTTAGGTTTTTTTTGGTGTTTTGGGGGTGGTTTGGGATGTTTCTGGGGTGTTTTTAGGTGTTTCTGGGTGGTTTTGGGGTGTTTTTGGTGTTTTTTGGGTGTTTTGGGGGTGTTTTTAGGTGTTTCTGGGTGTTTTGGGGGTGTTTTTGGTGGTTTTTGGGTGTTTTGGGGTGTTTCTGGGGCGTTTTTAGGTGTTTCTGGGTGGTTTTGGGGTGGTTTTGGTGTTTCTGGGGTGTTTTTAGGTGTTCTGGGGTGGTTTGGGGGTGTTTTTAGGGTTTTTTTGGTGTTTTGGGGTGTTTTGGGGGTGTTTTTGGGAGTTTCTGGGTGGTTTTGGGGTGTTTTTGGTGGTTTTTGGGTGTTTTGGGGGTGTTTTTAGGTGTTTTGGGGGTGCTTTGGGGGTGTTTTTGGTGGTTTTTGAGAGTTTTGGGGTGTTTCTGGGGCGTTTTTAGGTGTTTCTGGGTGGTTCTGGGGTGTTTTTGGTGGTTTTTGGGTGTTTTTAGGTGTTTCTGGGTGGTTTTGGGGTGGTTTTGGTGTTTTTTTGGTGTTTCTGGGGTGTTTTTAGGTGTTCTGGGGTGGTTTTTGGGGTGTTTTTAGGTTTTTTTTGGTGTTTTGGGGTGTTTTGGGGGTGTTTTGGGATGTTTCTGGCGTGTTTTTAGGTGTTTCTGGGTGGTTTTGGGGTGTTTTTGGTGGTTTTTGGGTGTTTTAGGGGTGTTTTGGGATGTTTCTGGCGTGTTTTTGGGGTGTTTTTGGTGTCTTTTGGGTGTTTTGGGGTGTTTCTGGGGCGTTTTTAGGTGTTTCTGGGTGGTTTTGGGGTGGTTTTGGTGGTTTTTGGGTGTTTCTGGGGTGTTTTTAGGTGTTCTGGGGTGGTTTTGGGGGTGTTTTTAGGTTTTTTTTGGTGTTTTGGGGTGTTTTGGGGGTGGTTTTGGGTGTTTCTGGGTGTTTTGGGGGTGGTTTTGGTGGTTTTTGAGTGTTTTGGCGTGTTTCTGGGGCGTTTTTAGGTGTTTCTGGGTGGTTTTGGGGTGGCTTTGGTGGTTTTTGGGTGTTTTGGGGGTGTTTTTAGGTGTTTCTGGGTGTTTTTGGGGTGTTTTTGGTGGTTTTTGGGTGTTTTGGGGTGTTTCTGGGGCGTTTTTAGGTGTTTCTGGGTGGTTTTGGGGTGGTTTTGGTGTTTCTGGGGTGTTTTTAGGTGTTCTGGGGTGGTTTTGGGGGTGTTTTTAGGGGTTTTTTTGGTGTTTTGGGGTGTTTTGGGGGTGTTTTTGGGAGTTTCTGGGTGGTTTTGGGGTGTTTTTGGTGGTTTTTGGGTGTTTTGGGGGTGTTTTTAGGTGTTTTGGGGGTGCTTTGGGGGTGTTTTTGGTGGTTTTTGAGAGTTTTGGGGTGTTTCTGGGGGTGTTTTTAGGTGTTTCTGGGTGGTTCTGGGGTGTTTTTGGTGGTTTTTGGGTGTTTTTAGGTGTTTCTGGGTGTTTTTGGGGTGTTTTTGGTGGTTTTTGGGTGTTTCTGGGGTGTTTTTAGGTGTTCTGGGGTGGTTTTGGGGGTGTTTTTAGGTTTTTTTTGGTGTTTTGGGGTGTTTTGGGGGTGTTTTGGGATGTTTCTGGCGTGTTTTTAGGTGTTTCTGGGTGGTTTTGGGGTGTTTTTGGTGGTTTTTGGGTGTTTTAGGGGTGTTTCGGGATGTTTCTGGCGTGTTTTTGGGGTGTTTTTGGTGTCTTTTGGGTGTTTTGGGGTGTTTCTGGGGCGTTTTTAGGTGTTTCTGGGTGGTTTTGGGGTGGTTTTGGTGGTTTTTGGGTGTTTCTGGGGTGTTTTTAGGTGTTCTGGGGTGGTTTTGGGGGTGTTTTTAGGTTTTTTTGGTGTTTTGGGGTGTTTTGGGGGTGGTTTTGGGTGTTTCTGGGTGTTTTGGGGGTGGTTTTGGTGGTTTTTGAGTGTTTTGGGGTGTTTCTGGGGCGTTTTTAGGTGTTTCTGGGTGGTTTTGGGGTGGCTTTGGTGGTTTTTGGGTGTTTTGGGGGTGTTTTTAGGTGTTTCTGGGTGGTTTTGGGGTGTTTTTGGTGGTTTTTGAGTGTTTTGGGGTGTTTCTGGGGCGTTTTTAGGTATTTCTGGGTGGTTTTGGGGTGGTTTTGGTGGTTTTTGGGTGTTTCTGGGGTGTTTTTAGGTGTTCTGGGGTGGATTTGGGGGTGTTTTTAGGGTTTTTTTGGTGTTTTGGGGTGTTTTGGGGGCGTTTTTAGGTGTCTCCTGGCGGTTTTGGGGTGGTTTTGGTGGTTTTTGGGTGTTTTGGGGGTGTTTTTAGGTGTTTTGGGGGTGTTTTTGGGGTGTTTTTGGTGGTTTTTGAGTGTTTTTAGGTGTTTCTGGGTGGTTTTTAGGTGTTTCTGGGTGGTTCTGGGGTGGTTTTGGGGGTGTTTTTAGTTTTTTTTTGGTGTTTTGGGGTGTTTTGGGGGTGTTTTTAGGTGTTTCTGGGTGGTTTTTGGGTGTTTTGGGGGTGTTTTTAGGTGTTTCTGGGTGTTTTCGGGGTGTTTTTGGGTGTTTTAGGGGTGTTTTGGGGTGTTTCTGGGGTGTTTTTAGGTGTTTCTGGGTGGTTTTGGTGGTTTTTGGGTGTTTTGGGGGTGTTTTTAGGTGTTTCTGGGTGTTTTTGGGGTGTTTTTGGTGGTTTTTGAGTGTTTTGGGGTGTTTCTGGGGCGTTTTTAGGTGTTTCTGGGTGGTTTTGGGGTGGTTTTGGTGCTTTTTGGGTGTTTTGGGGGTGTTTTTAGGTGTTTCTGGGTGGTTTTGGGGTGTTTCTGGTGGTTTTTGGGTGTTTTGGGGGTGTTTTTAGGTGTTTCTGGGTGTTTTTGGGGTGTTTTTGGTGGTTTTTGGGTGTTTCTGGGGTGTTTTTAGGTGTTCTGGGGTGGTTTTGGGGGTGTTTTTAGGTTTTTTTTGGTGTTTTTGGGTGTTTCTGGGGTGTTTTTGGGAGTTTCTGGGTGGTTTTGGGGTGTTTTTGGTGTTTTTTGGGTGTTTTGGGGGTGTTTTTAGGTGTTTTGGGGGTGTTTTTGGGGTGTTTTTGGTGGTTTTTGGGTGTTTTGGGGTGTTTCTGGGGCGTTTTTAGGTGTTTCTGGGTGGTTTTGGGGTGGTTTTGGTGGTTTTTGGGTGTTTCCTGGGTGTTTTTAGGTGTTCTGGGGTGGTTTTTGGGTTGTTTTTAGGTTTTTTTTGGTGTTTTGGGGTGTTTTGGGGGTGTTTCTGGGGTGTTTTTAGGTGTTTCTGGGTGGTTCTGGGGTGTTTTTGGTGGTTTTTGCGTGTTTTGGGGGTGTTTTTAGGTGTTTCTGGGTGGTTTTTGGGTGTTTCTGGGGTGTTTATAGGTGTTCTGGGGTGGTTTTGGGGGTGTTTTTAGGTGTTTTTTGGTGTTTTGGGGTGTTTTGGGGGTGTTTTTGGGTGTTTCTGGGTGTTTTGGGGGTGTTTTTGGGGTGTTTTTGGGTGTTTTGGGGTGTTTCTGGGGCGTTTTTAGGTGTTTCTGGGTGTTTTTGGGGTGTTTTTGGTGGTTTTTGGGTGTTTCTGGGGTGTTTTTAGGTGTTCTGGGGTGTTTTTTGGGGTGTTTTTAGGTGTTTTTTGGTGATTTTGGGCGTTTTTGGCGCAGGCCGAGATCTACCGTGCGGACTTTGCGGCGGAGCGGGCGGCGCGCGAGCAGCTCCACGCGCAGCGGGACGCGCTGCAGGAGGCGCTGAGCGCCCTGCGGGCCCAGCTGGACGCGCGCAATGCCGGCAGGTCGGGACACCCCGAAAAACCCCCGAAACGCCCCAAAACGGCCCGAAACGCCCCAAAAACGGCCTAAAACGGCCAAAAAACCCCCAAACCGGCCCGAAACGCCCCAAAAATGGCCCGAAACGCCCCAAAAACGGCCTGAAATGCCCCAAAAACGGCCTGAAACGGCCAAAAAAAAACCCCAAAACGGCCTGAAACGCCCCAAAAATGGCCCGAAACGCCCCAAAAACCCCCAAAACGCCCCAAAAATGGCCCGAAACGCCCCAAAAACGACCTGAAACGCCCCAAAAACCCCCCAAATCGCCCCCAGAAACCCCCCAAATTGCCCCAAAAAACCCCAAAACGCCCCAAAAACGGCTCTAAACGCCCCCAGAAACCCCAAAAACCGCCCTAAAACGGCCAAAATCGCCCCAAAAAACCCTGAAACGCCCCAAAAAACCCCAAATCGCCCCAAAAACGGCCGTAAACACCCCCAGAAACCCCCAAATCGCCCCCAAAACCCCCAAATCACCCCAAAAACGGCCCTAAATGCCCCCAGAAACCCACCAGATCACCCCAAAAACCCCCCAAACCGCCCCAAAAACGGCCCAAAACGCCCCCAAAACCCCCCAAATTGCCCTAAAACCCCCAAACTGCCCCAAAAACAGCCCTAAACGCCCCCAGAAACCCCCCAAATCGCCCCAAAATCCCCCAAACCGCCCCAAAAATGGCCCAAAACACCCCCAAAACGCCCCAAAACCAGCCCAAAACGGCCCAAAAACCCCGAAAGTCGCCCCCAGAAACCCCCCAAATCGCCCCAAAAAACCCCGAAACGCCCCAAAAACGGCCCAAAACGCCCCCAGAAACCCACAAAACGCCCCAAAAACGGCCCGAAATGGCCCAAAACCAGCCCGAAACGCCCCAAAAATGGCCCAAAACGCCCCAAAAACCCCCCAAATTGCCCCCAAAACCCCCCAAAATCACCCCAAAACCAGCCCAAATAGGCCCAAAAACCCCCCAAATTGCCCCCAAAACCCCCAAACCACCCCAAAAACGGCCCAAAACACCCCAAGAAACCCCCCAAATCGCCCCAAAAACCCCCGAAACGCCCCGAAAACGGCCCGAAACACCCCCAGAAACCCCCCAAAACCGACCCCAGAACCCCCAAAATCATCCCCAAAATAGAACCCCCCAAAATAGACCCAAACCATCCCAAAAATGGCCCCAAACCACCCCAAAATGGCCCTAAAACACCCCAAAAATGGCCCAAAAACACCCTAAAACTGACCCTGGAACCCCCCAAAATCATTCCTAAAATATAACCCCCAAAAATAGACCAAAACCACCCCAAAAATGGCCCAAAATGCCCCAAAAACGACCCAAAACCCACCCCAGAACCCCCAAAATCATCCCCAAAATAGAACCCCCAAAAATAGACCCAAACCACCCCAAAAATGGCCCCAAAACACCCCAAAACTGACGCCAGAACCCCCAAAATCATCCCCCAAAATCCTCCCCCCCAAATCCCCCCAAAATACCCAAAACCCCCAAAATCCTCCAAATCCCCCCAAAATACCCCAAACCCCCCCAAAATACCCCAAAATCCTCCCCCAAACCCCCCCCAAATCCCCAAAAATACCCCAAAACCCCCCAAAATACCCCAAAATACCCCAAAACCCCCCCAAATCCTCCCCCAAAAGCCCCCAAAATACCCCAAACCCCCCAAAATCCTCAAAAATACCCCCAAATCCTCCCCCCTAATCACCCAAAAATACCCAAAAATCCTCCCCCAAACCCCCCAAAATCCTCCCCCAACCCCCCCCCCAAACCCCCCCAAGCCCCCCCGACCCCCCCAACCCCTCGGGGGTGTCACCGGGGCCCCCAAAACCCCCAATTCTCCCCCAAAATCCCCCCCCAGGCAGCGCATGGAGGAGCTTCAGCAGCGCCACTCGACGCCCGGTGAGCCCCAAAACCGCCCCTTTTCACCCCATTTTCCCCCCGGGTTGGGGGCGGGGGGACCCGGGGCCACCCCCCTGTGTCCCCCAATGTCCCCCAATGTCCCCCCCAGGTCCCATTTTTGGGGGGTCCCGCCCCCAACAGGCGGAGGAACAGCCGGACCTTTGCTGCCCCAAGTGTCAGTACCGGGCGCCCGACATGGACACCCTGCAGATCCACGTCACCGAGTGCATCGAGTGACCCAAAATCGTCCCGTTTCGCCCCAAAACGTGGCCCCCGCGCCGGGGGGGCGACCCCCGCGGGGGGGGCAATAAAGTGCTTCTTTTGGAATTGGTGGAAATGAGTTGAAATGGGGGGAAATGGGGGTTTGGTGGGGGGTGGGGAATGACCCAAAATTGCCCGGATTTGATCCAGATTTGACCCAAAATCACCCAGATTTGACCCAAAATTGCACAGATATTACCCAAAATCGCCCAGATTTGATCCAAAATTGCCCGGATTTGATGCGAAATCGCCCAGATTTGACCCAAAATCACACAGATTTGATCCAAAATTGCCCGGATTTGATGCGAAATCGCCCAGATTTGACCCAAAATCACACAGATTTGACCCAAAATTTCACGGATTTGACCCAAAATCACCCGGATTTGACTCAAAATTGCCTGGATTTGACCCAAAATCATCCAGATTTGACCCGAAATCACCCAGATTTGACCCAAAATTGCACGGATATTACCCAAAATGGCCCAGATTTGTCCCAAAATCGCCCAATTTGACCCAAAATAGCCCAGATTTGACCCCAAATCGCCCGGATTTGACCCAAAATTGCCCGGATTTGACTCAGAATTGCGCGGATTTGACCCAGATTTGACCCAAAATCGCCCAGATTTGACCCAAAATTGCATGGATTTGGCCCAAAATCGCCCGGATTTGACCCAAAATGAGGCGATTTTGGCGCCATTTTCACCCTGCAGATCCACGTCACCGAGTGCATCGAGTGACCCAAAACCGCCGCCTTTCGCCCCAAAACGTGGCCCCCGCGCCGGGGGGGGCGACCCCCGCGGGGGGGGCAATAAAGTGCTTCTTTTGGAATTGGTGGAAATGAGTTGAAATGGGGGGAAGTGGGGGGAAAATGGGGGTTTGGTGGGGGGGGGTGGGGGGGGAATGACCCAGATTTGACCCAAATTCACCTGGATTTGACACAAAATCGCACAGATTTGACCCAAAATCGCCCGGATTTGATCCAAAATTGCCCAATTTGATCCAAAATCACCCGGATTTGGCCCAAAATTGCCCAGATATGACCCAAAATCGCCCGGATTTGACCCAAAATCACTCAGATTTGACCCAAAATCGCCCGGATTTGACCCAAAATCACACAGATTTGACCCAAATTCGCCTGGATTTGACACAAAATTGCCCAGATTTGACCCAAAATTGCCCAGATTTGACCCCGAATTGCCCAGATTTGACACCAAATCACCCAGATTTGACCCAAAATTGCCCAGATTTGACCCAAAATCGCCCGGATTTGATCCAAAATCGCCCGGATTGGACCCAAAATTGCCCAGGTTTGACTCAAAATTGCCCGGATTTGAGCCAAAATCGCCCAGATTTGACCCAAAATCACCCAGATTTGACCCAAAATTGCACAGATTTGACCCCAAATTGCCCGGATTTGACACAAAATCGCCCAGATTTGACCCAAAATGAGGCCATTTGGCACCATTTTGACCATTTTGGGGGAGGATTTGGGGGGTTTGGGGGCTTTTTGGGGGGGGGTTGGGGCAGGATTTTTGGGGGCAATTTTGGGGTTTTAGGGGCTGGTTTTGGGGAAGATTTGGGGGTCACTTTATTGATATTTCCCACATCAGTTGCTTTTTGTCCATTTTCCTCCATTCTATCATCAAATCGAGGTTAAACCCCCCCCAGGCCCCCTATGGCCCCTATAGGTCCCCCCCAATACACATAAAGACAAGAGTGCGCGTGGGGAATTAAAATCCTTTATTGTCTCGGCACCAAAATCCACAGAAATGACATAAAAACGGGGGTTGGGGGGGACGCGTAGGATGGGGGGGGGAGGGGGGAATGTATAGGATGCGGGGGGGACATATAGAATCTAGAGGGGGCCCCTTGGAGAGCCCAGTGAAAGCCACAGCGTGATTCTGCCTATAGCGGGGTGGGGGGACCCAGGCGTCCGGGAGGGACCCAGGCGTCCGGGGAGGGGACCCAGGCGTCCGGGAGAAGGGATCCAGGCGTCCGGGAGAAGGGACCCAGGCGTCCGGGAGGGACCCAGGCGTCCGGGGAGGGGACCCAGGCGTCCGGGAGAAGGGATCCAGGCGTCCGGGAGGGACCCAGGCGTCCGGGAGAAAGACCCAGGCGTCCGGGAGAAGGGACCCAGGCGTCCGGGGAGGGGACCCAGGCGTCCGGGAGAAGGGATCCAGGCGTCCGGGAGAAGGGATCCAGGCGTCCGGGAGAAGGGACCCAGGTGTCCGGGGGGACACAGGAGTCCTTGAGAGGGACCCAGGCGTCCGGGGAGGGACCCAGGCGTCCGGGAGAGGGACCCAGGCGTCCGGGGGTTCACTGCTCATTAGGGTTGGGGTTGGCGTCCGGGTACTTGGTGAGGTCAAAGGTCAACACTTTGCTGATGACACAATCACCTTGCTGGGACACACACACCCCCCGTAATTAGCCCCAGGGTCATTAATTACCCCCCCATGTGTTAATTACCCCCCCCCCGGTATTTTCTCACCTCGGGGTAGACGCCGATGAGACTTTGGGCCTTGGTGTAAAATTCCTCCTTGAGGGAGATGACGATGGCCTGGAAATTGGCGGCCGATTGCTCCTTGATGTAATTGGCCACCTGCGGGGACCCCAAAACACGTCAGGGGACCCCGAAACGCATCGGGGGACCCCAAAAATGGGGTTGGGGGGGTCAAAAATGGGGGGGACGCCCCAAAAATGGGGTTTGGGGGGGAGGAAATGTCACCCCGGGGCAGCGGGATTGGAGAGACCAGGGGGAAGTGGCACCTAAAAGGGGCCAAAAATGGGGGGGACACCCCAAAAATGGGGGGGACACCCCAAAAATGGGGGGAGGGACCCTAAAAATGGGTCGGGGGACCCTAAAAATGGGGTTGGGGGGGTCAAAAATGGGGGGGGACGCCCCAAAAATGGGGGGGACACCCTAAAAATGGGTCGGGAAACCCCAAAAATGGGTTGGGGGGGGTCAAAAATGGGGGGGACACCCCAAAAATGGGAGGGGACACCCCAAAAATGGGGGGAGGGACCCTAAAAAGGGGTCGGGGGACCCCAAAAATGGGGTTGGGGGGGTCAAAAATGGGGGGGACGCCCCAAAAATGGGGGGGGACACCCTAAAAATGGGGGGAGGGACCCTAAAAAGGGGTCGGGGACGCCAAAAATGGGTTGGAGGACCCCAAAAATGGGGAGGACGCCCCAAAAATGGGGGGAGGGACCCTAAAAATGGGTCGGGGGACCCCAAAAATGGGGTTGGGGGGGTCAAAAATGGGGGGACACCCCAAAAAGGGATCGGGGGACCCCAAAAATGGGTTGGGGAACCCCAAAAATGGGGTTGGGGGGGTCAAAAATGGGGGGGGACAGCCTAAAAATGGGGGGGGACACCCTAAAAATGGGTTGGGGACCCTAAAAATGGGAGGGGGACACTAAATGGTCCCCAAAATTGCGACCTGAGGCTCAAAGAAATGGCCCCAACTCGTCACGTTTGACCCCAAAAATGGACCCAAAGAGGCCAAAACCCTCTTGGGGACCCCCCCCCCCCCCCCCCCAAATATCCATAGGGACCCCCAAAAGTCCTGGGGACCCCCAGAAGTCCTAGGGACCCCCCCCAAAATTATTGGGACCCCCCTTAAAATTATTGGGACGCCCCCCCAAATCCCTGCAAAATGAATCACTGGGACCCCCTCAAATTACCGTAAAACCCCAAAAAGAATCTCTGGGGACCCCCCAAAAAATCCTGGGGACCCCCCCAATGATCTTGGGGACCCCCCAGAATCCTGGGGACCCCCTAAAATTATTGGGACCCCCCCAAAATTATTGGGACCCCTCCCCCAAATCCCTGCAAAATGAATCACTGGGACCCCTAAAATTACCGTAAAAACCCTAAAAAGTCTCTGGGGGCCCCCAAAAATTCCTGGGACCCCCCCAGAATCCTGGGGACCCCCCAAAATTATTGGGGACCCCCCAAAATCACTGGGACCCCTCCCCCAAATCCCTGCAAAATGAATCACTGGGACCCCTAAAATTACCGTAAAACCCCTAAAAAGTCTCTGGGGACCCCCAAAAAATCCTGGGGACCCCCCAAAAGATCTTGGGGACCCCCCAAAATTATTGGGGACCCCCCAGAATTCTGAGGACCCCTTAAAATTATTAGGACCTCCCCCCCCCAAAATCCCTGCAAAATGAATCACTGGGACCCCCTAAAATTACCGTAAAACCCTAAAAAGTCTCTGGGGGCCCCCGAAAATCTCTGGGGACCCCCAAAACCCCTCAGGGCCCCCCCAAAATCCTTGGGCCCCCCCAACCGCACCTTCCCGATGTTGGTGTTGTCGAGCGCGGCGTCGATCTCGTCCAGGACGAAGAACGGGGCCGGTTTGTAACTGCGAGAACCGGGTGGAAAATGGGGTGAAACGGCTGGAAAAGGGGTCGGGGAGGGGGGGGACACCCCAAAAATCATGGGGGGCCCCCTGACCTGTGGATGGCGAAGAGGAGGGCGAGCGCGGCCACGGTTTTCTCGCCCCCCGACAGGTTGTCCATGGGCCGGAAGCGCTTGCCGGGGGCCACGCAGTTGTAGTTGATGCCGTCCAGGTACGGCTCCTCGGGGTTCTCGGGGCCCAGGAACGCCTGCGGGACAACGGGGACATTGGGGACATTGGGGACATTGGGGACGATGGGGGTGATGGGGACATTGGGGACGATGGGGGCGATGGGGACATTGGGGACGATGGGGGCGATGGGGGCGATGGGGACATTGGGGGCGATGGGGACGATGGGGGCGATGGGGGCGATGGGGACATTGGGGACGATGGGGACGTTGGGGATGATGGGGGCGATGGGGTGATTTGGGACATTGGGGACAATGGGGACATTGGGGACGTTGGGGGCGATGGGGGCAATGGGGGCAATGGGGGCAATGGGGGCAATGGGGACATTGGGGGCGATGGGGACAATGGGGACAATGGGGACATTGGGGGCAATGGGGTGATTTGGGACATTGGGGGCAATGGGGACATTGGGACAATGGGGACGTTGGGGGCGATGGGGACATTGGGGACGATGGGGACAATGGGGACAGTGGGGACATGTGGGAGGGAGATACAGGGGGAAATTGGGGGGAATGGGGCTCCTCGGGGTTCTCGGGGCCCAGGAACGCCTGGGGGGCAATGGGGACATTGGGGACGATGGGGACGATGGGGACAATGGGGACATTGGGGGCAATGGGGACAGTGGGGACAGTGGGGACAATGGGGACAGTGGGGATGATGGGGACGATGGGGACGATGGGGACGATGGGGACAATGGGGACATTGGGGGCAATGGGGACAATGGGGACAGTGGGGACAATGGGGACAGTGGGGACGATGGGGACGATGGGGACGATGGGGACGATGGGGACGATGGGGACATTGGGGACGTTGGGGACAATGGGGACAGTGGGGACGATGGGGACAATGGGGACAATGGGGACAATGGGGACAATGGGGACAATGGGGATGTTGGGGACATTGGGGGACATTGGGAGGGGGATGTGGGGTTGTTGGGGGACGTGGGAGGGAGACATGGGGGAAAATGGGGCTCCTCGGGGTTCTTGGGACCCAGGAACGCCTGGGGGACAATGGGGACAATGGGGACGATGGGGACGATGGGGACATTGGGGACAATGGGGACATTGGGGACAATGGGGACATTGGGGACATATGGGAGGGAGACATGGTGGGAAATGGGGCTCCTCGGGGTTCTCGGGACCCAGGAACGCCTGGGGGACGTTGGGGACATTGGGGACGATGGGGACGATGGGGACGATGGGGATGATGGGGACATTGGGGACATTGGGGACATTGGGGGACATGGGGAGGGGGCTGTGGGGTCAGCGAGTGTGCAAACCCTCATGTGAAGCCCAAACCCTCGTGCAAAGCCCCATGTGAGGCTCAGACCCTCGTGCGAGACTCAGCCCCTCGTGCAAAGCCCCGTGCGAGGCCCAAACCCTCGTGCAAATCATTGTGCAAGGCCAGGGATGATCATCCCAGACCTGGTTTGAGGTTGGGGTGACCAGACCAAGGCCGGGGGTGACGGTTCGAACCCCCGTGCGAGGCCCAAACCCTCGTGCAAACCCTCGTGTGAGGCCCAAACCCTCGTGCAAATCATTGTGCAAAGCCCAAACCCTCGTGCAAACCCCCGTGCGAGGCCCAAACCCTCGTGCAAACGCTCGTGCAAGGTCAGGGATGATCATCCCAGACCTGGTTTGAGGTTGGGGTGACCAGACCAAGGCCGAGGGGTGACGGTTCGAACCCCCGTGCGAGGCCCAAACCCTCGTGCAAACCCTCGTGTGAGGCCCAAACCCTCGTGCAAACCCTCGTGTGAGGCCCAAACCCTCGTACAAACCCCCGTGCGAGGCCCAAACCCTCATGCAAATCATTGTGCAAAGCCCAAACCCTCGTGCAAACCCTTGTGCGAGGCCCAAACCCTCGTGCAAACCCTTGTGCGAGGCCTGAACCCTTGTGCAAACGCTCGTGCAAGGCCAGGGATGATCATCCCAGACCTGGTTTGAGCTTGGGGTGACCAGACCAAGGCCGGGGGTGACGGTTCAAACCCTCGTGTGAGGCTCAGACTCTCGTGCAAGCCCTCGTGCAAGGTCAGGGGTGATGGTGCAAGGCCAGGGATGATCATCCCAGACCTGGTTTGAGGTTGGGGTGACCAGACCAAGGCCGGGGGTGACGGTTCGAACCCCCGTGCGAGGCTCAGACCCTCGTGCGAGACCCAAACCCTCGTGCGAGATCAGGGATGATGGTGCAAGGCCAGGAATAATCATCCCAGACCTGGTTTGAGGTTGGGGTGACCAGACCAAGGCTGGGGGTGACGGTTCAAACCCTCGTGCGAGACCCAAACCCTCGTGCAAACCCTCGTGCGAGGCCCCGCGCGGTACCTGGGCGCTGCTGTTGCGCGACAGGGCCTTGTAGATCTCGTCGATGTTGGTGGCCACGGACTCGAAGCAGGCGTTGAAGCGGTCGAAACGCTCCTTCTTCATCTGCTCAAACGCCTGCTTGGCCTTCTTGGCGCGCTTGCGGGCGGCCTCGAACTCTGCGCGGGGACACGGGGACGGTGGGGACAACGGGGCACTGGGGACACCCCTGGGGACATTGGGGACACCCCTGGGGACATTGGGGACACCCCTGGGGACATTGGGGGCACCCCTGGGGAGAGCCCTGGGACACTGGGGGCACCCCTGGGGACACTGGGGACACTGGGGACACTCCTGGGGACATTGGGAATACCCCTGGGGAGAGCCCTGGAACACTGGAGGCACCCTTGGGGACATTGGGGACACCCCTGGGGACAATGGGGACACTGGGGACACCCCTGGGGAGAGCCCTGGGACACTGGGGACACCCCTGGGGACATTGGGGACACCCCTGGGGAGAGCCCTGGGACACTGGAGGCACCCCTGGGGACATTGGGGACACTGGGGACACCCCTGGGGACACTGGGGACACCCCTGGGGACATTGGGACACCCCTGGGGACATTGGGGACACCCCTGGGGAGAGCCCTGGAACACTGGGGACAACCCTGGGGACATTGGGGACACCCCTGGGGAGAGCCCTGGGACACTGGGGACACCCCTGGGGACATTGGGGGCACCCCTGGGGAGAGCCCTGGGGACATTGGGGACACCCCTGGGGAGAGCCCTGGGACACTGGGGACACCCCTGGGACATTGGGGACACCCCTGGGGAGAGCCCTGGGACACTGGGGACACCCCTGGGACATTGGGGACAACCCTGGGGAGAGCCCTGGGACACTGGGGACACCCCTGGGGACAATGGGGACAATGGGGACACCCCTGGGGACATTGGGGACAACCCTGGGGAGAGCCCTGGGACACTGGAGGCACCCTTGGGGACATTGGGGACACTGGGGACACCCCTGGGACATTGGGGACACCCCTGGGGAGAGCCCTGGGACACTGGGGACACCCCTGGGGACATTGCGGACACCCCTGGGACACCATGTGTCCCTGCTGTCCCCCCACGTCCCCAGGTGTCCCCAAATGTCCCCAAGTGTCCCCCACTGTCTGACGTCTCCCGGAACTTGTCTCTGACGCTGTCCAGCTTCTCCATGGCTTCCAGTGTCCCCATGTCCCCCTGTGTCCCCACGTCCCCCCACCTCCCCAGGTGTCCCCAGGTGTCCCCAAACGTCCCCAGGTGTCCCCTCACCATCCGAGGTCTCCTGGAACTTGTCCCTGACGCTCTCCAGCTTCTCCATGGCCTTCATGTTGGGGGCGGCGATGCGCTGCAGGACGCTCTGCTGCTCCGTCAGCCGCTGCTGCAGCTGGTTCATCTCCTGCCGGATCTCCTCCTCCGCCTGCGCGTCCTGGGGGCGGGGACAGACAGGGGGCGGGGCTTGAGGGGGCGGGGCCTTGGGGGCGGGGCGGCTCAAACCTCTCTCCCCATTAAAAGTGCTTTAGTCCCCCCATGACCCTTTAGCCCTGCCTACCAGCTCTTAGCCCCACCCACCAGCCCTTGGCCCCGCCCAAGAGGCACTTAGCCCCGCCCACCGGCCCTTGGCCCCGCCCAAGAGGCACTTAGCCCCGCCCACCAGCCCTTAGCCCCGCCCAAGAGGCCTTAGCCCCGCCCAAGAGGCACTTAGCCCCTCCCACACACCCCCAGTCCTCCTGCAGCCCCTCCAAGTGTCCATCCAGCATTAGCCCCGCCCACCGGGTCCCTGACTCCACCCACCAGGTCCCTAGCCCCACCCATGCCCCCCCCGCTATAGCCCCTTCAAACCTGCCCCTTAAGGGGTGTGGCTTTGGGCAAGGGGGCGGGGCTTCAGGGGTGTGGCTAACAAGTCACACCCCCAGGGCAGTAGGGGGCAGGACCTGGCATGCTAATGAAAAGGGGGTGTGGCTTGATATGCTAATTAGAAAGGGACAACACTCCATATGCTAATGAGAAAGGGGTGGGGCCACTTGGTCCTACAGGGATGGTGGTGGGTGGGGCCTTGGGGATAAGTGCAGGAGTGTGGGGACTGGGCGGAGCCTGAAGGAGTGGGAGGGGCTAGTGGGAGGGGATGAAGCTCTTGTGGGTGGGGCTAGTGGGATGTGGGAGGGGCTGAAGCTCTTGTGGGTGGGGCTAATGGGGCATGGGTGGGGCTAAAGGCTCTGTGGGTGGGGCTAAAGTGCATGTGGGGGGGCCAAAGGTCTTGTGGGTGGGGTTAAGGGGATGTGGGAGGGGCCAGCGTTAAAGGGCCAGCGCACCTTGAGCTCCTCGGGCAGGTCGCTGTAGTCGATCTCGATCAGGGCCTCCCGCGCGTACAGGCTGGACGTTCGCTGCGAGCTGCTCACCGGCTCCTCCCCGGCCGCGCCGCCCTTTGGGAGGGGACAAAGGGGGGTCAGCGGGGTCCCCAAAGCCCCGCCCCTTCCAGCCCCGCCCCCCCAGAGGCCCCGCCCACCTCCTCCTGGCTGATGTCGTCCATGGTGCCCTTGGAGAGGGGCAGCTTGATGTCCTGCATCTTGCAGGCCTGCAGCAGGTTGTGGCGGTCGCTGCGCTTCTGCTCCAGCTTCGTCTCGATGGCCGTCACCTCCTTCTGCAGGTGGGTCATCTCCCTGGGGGGCGGGGACAAACGCAGGGGAGGGGTCAGGCACATGGAGCCCCGCCCACAGGGCTCCAAGCCCCGCCCATGGGCGCTTAGCCCCGCCCGCAAGCTCTACAGCCCCTCTCATGGACCCTTAGCACAAGAGCTTTAACTCCTCCCACATCCCACTAACCCCACCCACAAGAGCTTTAGCCCCTCCCACACCCCATTAACCACACCCACAAGACCTTTGACAACCCCACATGCACTTTAGCCCCACCCACAGAGCCTTTAGCCCCACCCACAAGAGCTTCAGCCCCTCCCACACCCCACTAACCCCACCCACAAGAGCTTTAGCCCCTCCCACATCCCCTTAACCCCACCCACAAGACCTTTGCCCCCCCCACATGCACTTTAGCCCCACCCACAGAGCCTTTAGCCCCACCCATGCCCCACTAGCCCCACCCACAAGAGCTTCAGCCCCTCCCACATCCCACTAGCCCCACCCACAAGAGCTTCAGCCCCTCCCACATCCCACTAGCCCCACCCACAAGAGCTTCAGCTCCTCCCACACCCCACTAACCCCACCTACAAGAGCTTTAGCCCCTCCCACAACAGCTTTAGTCCCTCCCATGCCCCTTTAGCTCCACCCCCTTCCTTAGCCCCACCCCACAGGCCCCACCCACCGGCCCCGCCCTCACTTGTTGGCCCCGCCCAGCTTCTTGCGGATCTCGTCCATCTCGTGGTTCTTGTCGTTCACCTCCGACTTCTTGGCCAGGTGCTGGTTCTTGAGGTCCTGCAGCTGCGCCATCGTCTCGTCGATGATCTTCATGTGCCGCTGCTCCTCCTGCCGACCACGCCCGTCAGCCCCGCCCACGCAAGCCCCGCCCCTTCCCCGCCCACACCCCAACCCCCCCCAAAAACCCCCAAACCTTCTTGAGCTTCTCGATCTCGGCCTCGTCCTTGCGCACGCTCTGCTCCCACATCAGCACCTTCTCCTGGTCCTCCCGCAGCTGGTTGCGTTCGAAATCCAGCTGGATGCCCAAGCGCGTCTTCTGGTTCTCAAACTCCAGCCTGGGGAGGGGTCCCCAAAATTTTAGGGGGGTCCCTGAATTATTAGTGGGTGCCCAAGGGGACAGTGGTTGCCCCAGGGAGGCAACATCTACCCCAGGGCATCAGGGGGTGCCCAAGGGGACAGTGGTTGCCCCAGGGAGGCAACGTCTACCCCAGGGCATCAGGGGGTGCCCAAGGGGACAGTGGTTGCCCCAGGGAGGCAACGTCTACCCCAGGGCATCAGGGGGTGCCCAAGGGGACGGTGGTTGCCCCAGGGAGGTGACGTCTACCCCAGGGGCAGATGAGGTGACATCAAACCCCCCCATGTTTGGGGGTTCCCCACCTTCATTTTTGGGGTCCCCTGGGGGATCTGGGGGTGTCCCCCCCTCACCTTTTCTTGGCGATCTCATTCTGCCTCTTGACCTTCTCCTCCTCGAACTCGCGGATGTTCCTGACCCCGATTTCGCGGCAAAACTCCTCAAAAACCTCGTCCTCCACCTGGGGGGGGGATGTCAGACCCATAGGGACCCCCCAAAACCTGTGGGTCCCCCCACAGCCCCGCCAAAGAAACCCACCTGGTTCATCTTCTCCTTCAGGTCCTTCATCTCCCGCTCCCGCCCTTGGATGATTCTTTTAATATCGTTAATCCGAGGCCCAAAATTGGCCAATTCGCTCTCCAGTTTCGATTTTTCCTGGGGGGAAAAGCGGGGGGGTAGAAACTCCCCTGTAATGCCCTGGGGTAGATGTCGTCTCCCTGGGGCAACCACTGTCCCCTTGGGCACCCCCTGATGCCCTGGGGTAGATGGTACCTCCCTGGGGCAACCACGGTCCCCTTGGGCACCCCCTGATGCCCTGGGGTAGACGTCACCTCCCTGGGGCAACCACCATCCCCTTGGCGACCCCCTAAGGGCAGAACTGCCCCCACAAAGGGCAGAATTAAGGCGGAAAAGGGCCGGGGCGGCACCTGGAGGTTGAGGGCGAGGTGCCGGGTCTTGGTCTGCTCCAGGTCGCTCTGGGAGTACTTGAGGCGCATCTGGAGCCCGTGGGCCTGGGACTGGACCTGGCGCAGCTCGGCCTCCTTGCGCTTGGCCTTCATCTGCTCCTGTGGGAACCACAGCAGCGGGGGTTGGGGGGAAATACGGGGGGGTGGGAAAAGGGGAGAGTTGGAGAGGGAGGTTTGGGGGAAGAAGAAGAAGAAGTTTTGGGGGAAGAAGAAGAAGAAGTTTTGGGGGAAGAGGAAGAGGAAGAAGAAGAAGAAGAAGAAGAAGAAGAAGTTTTGGGGAAAGAAAAAAAGTTTTGGGGGAAGAAAAAGAAGAAGAAGAAGTTTGGGAGGAAGAAGAAGAAGAAGTAGTTTTGGGGGAAGAGGAAGAAGTAGTTTTGGGGGAAGAGGAAGAAGTAGTTTTGGGGGAAGAGGAAGAAGTAGTTTGGGAGGAAGAACAAGTAGTTTGGGAGGAAGAACAAGTAGTTTTGGGGGAAGAAGAAGAAGAAGGAGAAGAAAAAGGAGAAGAAGGCGAAGAAGGCGAAGAAGGCGAAGAAGGCGAAGAAGGAGAAGAAGGAGAAGAAGAAGTAGTTTTGGGGGAAGAAGAAGTAGTTTGGGAGGAAGGAGAAGAAGAAGAACAAGAAGAAGTAGTTTTGGGGCTGAAGAAGAAGTTTTGGGGGAACAAGAAGTTTTGGGGGAACAAGAAGTTTTGGGATGAAGGTGGAGAAGTTTTGGGGTGAAGAAGGAGGAGTTTGGGGGTGAAGAAGGAGGAGTTTGGGGTGAAGAAGGAGTTTGGGGTGAAGAAGGAGTTTGGGGTGAAGAAGGAGGAGTTTGGGGGTGAAGAAGGAGTTTGGGGGTGAAGAAGGAGTTTGGGGGTGAAGAAGGAGTTTGGGGGTGAAGAAGGAGGAGGTTGGGGTGAAGAAGAAGTTTGGGGGTGAAGAAGGAGGAGTTTGGGGTGAAGAAGGAGTTTGGGGGTGAAGAAGGAGTTTGGGGGTGAAGAAGGAGTTTGGGGTGAAGAAGGAGGAGTTTGGGGTGAAGAAGAAGTTTGGGGTGAAGAAGGAGTTTGGGGTGAAGAAGGAGTTTGGGGTGAAGAAGGAGAAGTTTGGGGGTGAAGAAGAAGAAGGAGTTTGGGGGTGAAGAAGAAGTTTGGGGGTGAAGAAGGAGTTTGGGGTGAAGAAGGAGTTTGGGGTGAAGAAGGAGTTTGGGGTGAAGAAGGAGTTTGGGGTGAAGAAGGAGAAGTCTTGGGGTGAAGGTGAAGAAGTTTGAGGGTGAAGGTGAAGAAGTTTGAGGGTGAAGGTGAAGAAGTTTGGGGGTGAAGAAGTTTGGGGGTGAAGAATGAGGGTTTTGGGGGGAAGGAGGGTTTTGGGGGGAAGGGGTTTGGGGGGAAGGGGTTTGGGGTCCCCCGGGGTGTGTGGCCCCAAACCTTGAGCTCCTCGGTGAGCCGCTCCTTCTTCTCCTTGAGCTTGTCCACGGCCTTCTCGTCCCAGCGCCGCGCCTTGGCCTTCAGGTCGCTGGCGCCCCCCGAGATCACCCCCGACTTCTGGAACAGCGTCCCGTCCAGCGCCACCGTCTGCGGGACACGGACGTCACCGAACGGTCACCGCAACGGTCACCGCAACACCAGAAATGGGGAGCGGGCCGCTGGGGGGGCTTGGGGGGGATTCTGGGGGGATTCTGGGGGGATTTGGGGGATTTGAAGGGGATTTGGGGGGCAATTTGGGGGGATTTCCAGTGGGATTGGGGGGATTTTCAGTGGAATTTTCAGTGGGATTGGGGGGGATTTTCAGTGCAATTTGGGGGAATTTTCAATGCAATTTTCAGTGGAATTTGGGGGAATTTTCAGTGCAATTTTCAGTGGAATTTTGGGGGATTTTCAGTGGAATTGGGGGGGATTTTCAGTGGAATTTTCAGTGCAATTTGGGGGGATTTTCAGTGGAATTGGGGGATTTTCAGTGGAATTTGGGGGAATTTTCAGTGCAATTTTCAGTGGAATTTTGGGGGATTTTCAGTGGAATTGGGGGGGATTTTCAGTGGAATTTTCAGTGCAATTTGGGGGGATTTTCAGTGGAATTGGGGGATTTTCAGTGCAATTTGGGGGAATTTTCAATGCAATTTTCAGTGGAATTTGGGGGAATTTTCAGTGCAATTTTCAGTGGAATTTGGGGGGATATCAGTGGAATTTGGGGGATATCAGCACAATTTCCAGTGGAATTTTGGGGGGATATCAGCACAATTTCCAGTGGAATTTGGGGGGATATCAGTGGAATTTGGGGGGATATCAGCGCAATTTCCAGTGGAATTTGGGGGGATATCAGCGCAATTTCCAGTGGAATTTTGGGGGGATATCAGTGGAATTTGGGGGGATATCAGCGCAATTTCCAGTGGAATTTGGGGGGATATCAGCACAATTTCCAGTGGAATTTTGGGGGGATATCAGTGGAATTTGGGGGGATATCAGCGCAATTTCCAGTGGAATTTGGGGGGATATCAGCACAATTTCCAGTGGAATTTGGGGGGATATCAGCACAATTTCCAGTGGAATTTGGGGGGATATCAGTGGAATTTGGGGGGATATCAGCGCAATTTCCAGTGGAATTTGGGGGGATATCAGCACAATTTCCAGTGGAATTTGGGGGGATATCAGTGGAATTTGGGGGGATATCAGCACAATTTCCAGTGGAATTTTGGGGGGATATCAGCACAATTTCCAGTGGAATTTGGGGGGATATCAGTGGAATTTGGGGGGATATCAGCACAATTTCCAGTGGAATTTGGGGGGATATCAGCGCAATTTCCAGTGGAATTTTGGGGGATATCAGCACAATTTCCAGTGGAATTTGGGGGATATCAGTGGAATTTGGGGGGATATCAGCACAATTTCCAGTGGAATTTGGGGGGGATATCAGCACAATTTCCAGTGGAATTTGGGGGGGATATCAGCACAATTTCCAGTGGAATTTGGGGGGATATCAGCGCAATTTCCAGTGGAATTTGGGGGATATCAGCGCAATTTCCAGTGGAATTTGGGGGGATATCAGCGGCATCTCCGCGGGCCGGGGCCAGTTTTGGGGTCCCACCTTGTGGCGCTGGTGCCCCCCGAAGGCGATGCGGCGCGCGTCCTCCACGTTGTCGCAGACCAGCGCGTTGCCGCAGGCGTACTGCAGCGCCTTCTTGATGTGGGGGGGCTCGTAGCGGATCACGTCGATCACCAGCTTGGCCCCCTTCAGCTCCCGCAGCTTCTCGTCCGTCGGCTTCACCTGGGGGGGGGAAAAGAGGTTCAGGGGGGGTGCCCGAAACTCACGGCGGGGGCAGAAGGAGCATAAGGTTCAATAGGGAGGCCCAAAAGGCAGGGGAGGGGGCTGGACCACAAGGGGGTCAATGGGGACC
>NW_028116960.1:0-34068 GCF_964273445.1 Streptopelia decaocto | reverse complement strand
TTCTCTTGAAGCTTTTAAAATTCTCTCTAGAATTTTCAAAATCCATGTCCACATGTTTACAATTTCACGTCAAAAAATGGCTAAAATTCCAGTTGAAATTTTTTCAAAGTCCCTTAAAAATTTTCCAATTTTTGTCCCAATTCTTCCCATTCCCATTGAAACTTTTCAAATCCCTCTCAAAATTGTTGAAATTCTGTTGAAGCTTTTAAAATTCTCTCTAGAATTTTCAAAATCCATGTCCACATGTTTACAATTTCACGTCAAAAAATGGCTAAAATTCCAGTTGAAATTTTTTCAAAGTCCCTTAAAAATTTTCCAATTTTTGTCCCAATTCTTCCCATTCCCATTGAAACTTTTCAAATCCCTCTCAAAATTGTTGAAATTCTCTTGAAGTTTTTAAAATTCTCTCTAGAATTTTCAAAATCCATGGCCACATGTTTACAATTTCACATATAAAAATTGCTAAAATTCCAGTTGAAATTTTTTCAAAGTCCCTGAAAAGTTTTCCAATTTTGTCCCAATTCTTCCCATTCCCATTGAAACTTTTAAAATCCCTCTCAAAATTGTTGAAATTCTGTTGAAGCTTTTAAAATTCTCTCTAGAATTTTCAAAATCCATGGCCACATGTTTACAATTTCACGTCAAAAAATGGCTAAAATTCCAGTTGAAATTTTTCAAAGTCCCTTAAAAATTTTCCAATTTTTGTCCCAATTCTTCCCATTCCCATTGAAACTTTTCAAATCCCTCTCAAAATTGTTGAAATTCTCTTGAAGCTTTTAAAATTCTCTCTAGAATTTTCAAAATCCATGGCCACATGTTTACAATTTCACATCAAAAAATGGCTAAAATTCCAGTTGAAATTTTTTCAAAGTCCCTTAAAAATTTTCCAATTTTTGTCCCAATTCTTCCCATTCCCATTGAAACTTTTCAAATCCCTCTCAAAATTGTTGAAATTCTGTTGAAGCTTTTAAAATTCTCTCTAGAATTTTCAAAATCCATGGCCACATGTTTACAATTTCGCATAAAAAAATTGCTAAAATTCCAGTTGAAATTTTTTCAAAGTCCCTGAAAAGTTTTCCAATTTTTGTCCCAATTCTTCCCATTCCCATTGAAACTTTTCAAATCCCTCTCAAAATTGTTGAAATTCTCTTGAAGCTTTTAAAATTCTCTCTAGAATTTTCAAAATCCATGGCCACATGTTTACAATTTCACATAAAAAAATGGCTAAAATTCCAGTTGAAATTTTTCAAAAGTCCCTTAAAAAATTTCCAATTTTTGTCCCAATTCTTCCCATTCCCATTGAAACTTTTCAAATCCCTCTCAAAATTGTTGAAATTCTCTTGAAGCTTTTAAAATTCTCTCTAGAATTTTCAAAATCCATGGCCACATGTTTACAATTTCACGTCATAAAATTGCTAAAATTCCAGTTGAAATTTTTTCAAAGTCCCTTAAAAATTTTCCAATTTTTGTCCCAATTCTTCCCATTCCCATTGAAACTTTTCAAATCCCTCTCAAAATTGTTGAAATTCTCTTGAAGCTTTTAAAATTCTCTCTAGAATTTTCAAAATCCATGTCCACATGTTTACAATTTCACGTCAAAAAATGGCTAAAATTCCAGTTGAAATTTTTTCAAAGTCCCTTAAAAATTTTCCAATTTTTGTCCCAATTCTTCCCATTCCCATTGAAACTTTTCAAATCCCTCTCAAAATTGTTGAAATTCTCTTGAAACTTTTAAAATTCTCTCTAGAATTTTCAAAATCCATGGCCACATGTTTACAATTTCACGTCAAAAAATGGCTAAAATTCCAGTTGAAATTTTTTCAAAGTCCCTGAAAAGTTTTCCAAATTTTGTCCCAATTCTTCCCATTCCCATTGAAACTTTTCAAATCCCTCTCAAAATTGTTGAAATTCTCTTGAAGCTTTTAAAATTCTCTCTAGAATTTTCAAAATCCATGGCCACATGTTTACAATTTCACGTCAAAAAATGGCTAAAATTCCAGTTGAAATTTTTTCAAAGTCCCTTAAAAATTTTCCAATTTTTGTCCCAATTCTTCCCATTCCCATTGAAACTTTTCAAATCCCTCTCAAAATTGTTGAAATTCTCTTGAAGCTTTTAAAATTCTCTCTAGAATTTTCAAAATCCATGGCCACATGTTTACAATTTCACATAAAAAAATGGCTAAAATTTCAGTTGAAATTTTTTCAAAGTCCCTTAAAAATTTTCCAATTTTTGTCCCAATTCTTCCCATTCCCATCGAAACTTTTCAAATCCCTCTCAAAATTGTAGAAATTCTGTTCAAGCTTTTAAAATTCTCTCTAGAATTTTCAAAATCCATGTCCACATGTTTACAATTTCACGTCAAAAAATGGCTAAAATTCCAGTTGAAATTTTTTCAAAGTCCCTTAAAAATTTTCCAATTTTTGTCCCAATTCTTCCCATTCCCATTGAAACTTTTCAAATCCCTCTCAAAATTGTTGAAATTCTCTTGAAGCTTTTAAAATTCTCTCTAGAATTTTCAAAATCCATGTCCACATGTTTACAATTTCACGTCAAAAAATGGCTAAAATTCCAGTTGAAATTTTTTCAAAGTCCCTTAAAAATTTTCCAATTTTTGTCCCAATTCTTCCATTCCCATTGAAACTTTTAAAATCCCTCTCAAAATTGTTGAAATTCTCTTGAAGTTTTTAAAATTCTCTCTAGAATTTTCAAAATCCATGGCCACATGTTTACAATTTCACATAAAAAAATTGCTAAAATTCCAGTTGAAATTTTTTCAAAGTCCCTGAAAAGTTTTCCAATTTTGTCCCAATTCTTCCCATTCCCATTGAAACTTTTAAAATCCCTCTCAAAATTGTTGAAATTCTGTTGAAGCTTTTAAAATTCTCTCTAGAATTTTCAAAATCCATGGCCACATGTTTACAATTTCACGTCAAAAAATGGCTAAAATTCCAGTTGAAATTTTTTCAAAGTCCCTTAAAAATTTTCCAATTTTTGTCCCAATTCTTCCCATTCCCATTGAAACTTTTCAAATCCCTCTCAAAATTGTTGAAATTCTGTTGAAGCTTTTAAAATTCTCTCTAGAATTTTCAAAATCCATGTCCACATGTTTACAATTTCACACAAATAAATTGCTAAAATTCCAGTTGAAATTTTTTCAAAGTCCCTTAAAAATTTTCCAATTTTTGTCCCAATTCTTCCCATTCCCATTGAAACTTTTAAAATCCCTCTCAAAATTGTTGAAATTCTCTTGAAGTTTTTAAAATTCTCTCTAGAATTTTCAAAATCCATGTCCACATGTTTACAATTTCACGTCAAAAAATGGCTAAAATTCCAGTTGAAATTTTTTCAAAGTCCCTTAAAAATTTTCCAATTTTTGTCCCAATTCTTCCCATTCCCATTGAAACTTTTCAAATCCCTCTCAAAATTGTTGAAATTCTCTTGAAGCTTTTAAAATTCTCTCTAGAATTTTCAAAATCCATGTCCACATGTTTACAATTTCACACAAATAAATTGCTAAAATTCCAGTTGAAATTTTTCAAAGTCCCTTAAAAATTTTCCAATTTTTGTCCCAATTCTTCCCATTCCCATTGAAACTTTTCAAATCCCTCTCAAAATTGTTGAAATTCTCTTGAAGCTTTTAAAATTCTCTCTAGAATTTTCAAAATCCATGGCCACATGTTTACAATTTCACGTCAAAAAATGGCTAAAATTCCAGTTGAAATTTTTTCAAAGTCCCTTAAAAAATTTCCAATTTTTGTCCCAATTCTTCCTATTCCCATTGAAACTTTTCAAATCCCTCTCAAAATTGTTGAAATTCTCTTGAAGCTTTTAAAATTCTCTCTAGAATTTTCAAAATCCATGTCCACATGTTTACAATTTCACATAAAAAAATGGCTAAAATTCCAGTTGAAATTTTTTCAAAGTCCCTTAAAAATTTTCCAATTTTTGTCCCAATTCTTCCCATTCCCATTGAAACTTTTCAAATCCCTCTCAAAATTGTTGAAATTCTCTTGAAGCTTTTAAAATTCTCTCTAGAATTTTCAAAATCCATGTCCACATGTTTACAATTTCACGTCAAAAAATGGCTAAAATTCCAGTTGAAATTTTTTCAAAGTCCCTTAAAAATTTTCCAATTTTTGTCCCAATTCTTCCCATTCCCATTGAAACTTTTCAAATCCCTCTCAAAATTGTTGAAATTCTGTTGAAGCTTTTAAAATTCTCTCTAGAATTTTCAAAATCCATGTCCACATGTTTACAATTTCACGTCAAAAAATGGCTAAAATTCCAGTTGAAATTTTTTCAAAGTCCCTTAAAAATTTTCCAATTTTTGTCCCAATTCTTCCCATTCCCATTGAAACTTTTAAAATCCCTCTCAAAATTGTTGAAATTCTCTTGAAGTTTTTAAAATTCTCTCTAGAATTTTCAAAATCCATGGCCACATGTTTACAATTTCACATAAAAAAATTGCTAAAATTCCAGTTGAAATTTTTTCAAAGTCCCTGAAAAGTTTTCCAATTTTGTCCCAATTCTTCCCATTCCCATTGAAACTTTTAAAATCCCTCTCAAAATTGTTGAAATTCTGTTGAAGCTTTTAAAATTCTCTCTAGAATTTTCAAAATCCATGGCCACATGTTTACAATTTCACGTCAAAAAATGGCTAAAATTCCAGTTGAAATTTTTTCAAAGTCCCTTAAAAATTTTCCAATTTTTGTCCCAATTCTTCCCATTCCCATTGAAACTTTTCAAATCCCTCTCAAAATTGTTGAAATTCTCTTGAAGCTTTTAAAATTCTCTCTAGAATTTTCAAAATCCATGGCCACATGTTTACAATTTCACATCAAAAAATGGCTAAAATTCCAGTTGAAATTTTTTCAAAGTCCCTTAAAAATTTTCCAATTTTTGTCCCAATTCTTCCATTCCCATTGAAACTTTTCAAATCCCTCTCAAAATTGTTGAAATTCTGTTGAAGCTTTTAAAATTCTCTCTAGAATTTTCAAAATCCATGGCCACATGTTTACAATTTCACATAAAAAAATTGCTAAAATTCCAGTTGAAATTTTTTCAAAGTCCCTGAAAAGTTTTCCAATTTTTGTCCCAATTCTTCCCATTCCCATTGAAACTTTTCAAATCCCTCTCAAAATTGTTGAAATTCTCTTGAAGCTTTTAAAATTCTCTCTAGAATTTTCAAAATCCATGGCCACATGTTTACAATTTCACATAAAAAAATGGCTAAAATTCCAGTTGAAATTTTTTCAAAGTCCCTTAAAAAATTTCCAATTTTTGTCCCAATTCTTCCCATTCCCATTGAAACTTTTCAAATCCCTCTCAAAATTGTTGAAATTCTCTTGAAGCTTTTAAAATTCTCTCTAGAATTTTCAAAATCCATGGCCACATGTTTACAATTTCACGTCATAAAATTGCTAAAATTCCAGTTGAAATTTTTTCAAAGTCCCTTAAAAATTTTCCAATTTTTGTCCCAATTCTTCCCATTCCCATTGAAACTTTTCAAATCCCTCTCAAAATTGTTGAAATTCTCTTGAAGCTTTTAAAATTCTCTCTAGAATTTTCAAAATCCATGTCCACATGTTTACAATTTCACGTCAAAAAATGGCTAAAATTCCAGTTGAAATTTTTTCAAAGTCCCTTAAAAATTTTCCAATTTTTGTCCCAATTCTTCCCATTCCCATTGAAACTTTTCAAATCCCTCTCAAAATTGTTGAAATTCTCTTGAAACTTTTAAAATTCTCTCTAGAATTTTCAAAATCCATGGCCACATGTTTACAATTTCACGTCAAAAATGGCTAAAATTCCAGTTGAAATTTTTTCAAAGTCCCTGAAAAGTTTTCCAAATTTTGTCCCAATTCTTCCCATTCCCATTGAAACTTTTCAAATCCCTCTCAAAATTGTTGAAATTCTCTTGAAGCTTTTAAAATTCTCTCTAGAATTTTCAAAATCCATGGCCACATGTTTACAATTTCACGTCAAAAAATGGCTAAAATTCCAGTTGAAATTTTTTCAAAGTCCCTTAAAAATTTTCCAATTTTTGTCCCAATTCTTCCCATTCCCATTGAAACTTTTCAAATCCCTCTCAAAATTGTTGAAATTCTCTTGAAGCTTTTAAAATTCTCTCTAGAATTTTCAAAATCCATGGCCACATGTTTACAATTTCACATAAAAAAATGGCTAAAATTTCAGTTGAAATTTTTTCAAAGTCCCTTAAAAATTTTCCAATTTTTGTCCCAATTCTTCCCATTCCCATCGAAACTTTTCAAATCCCTCTCAAAATTGTAGAAATTCTGTTCAAGCTTTTAAAATTCTCTCTAGAATTTTCAAAATCCATGTCCACATGTTTACAATTTCACATCAAAAAATGGCTAAAATTCCAGTTGAAATTTTTTCAAAGTCCCTTAAAAATTTTCCAATTTTTGTCCCAATTCTTCCCATTCCCATTGAAACTTTTCAAATCCCTCTCAAAATTGTTGAAATTCTGTTGAAGCTTTTAAAATTCTCTCTAGAATTTTCAAAATCCATGGCCACATGTTTACAATTTCACGTCAAAAAATGGCTAAAATTCCAGTTGAAATTTTTTCAAAGTCCCTTAAAAATTTTCCAATTTTTGTCCCAATTCTTCCCATTCCCATTGAAACTTTTAAAATCCCTCTCAAAATTGTTGAAATTCTCTTGAAGTTTTTAAAATTCTCTCTAGAATTTTCAAAATCCATGGCCACATGTTTACAATTTCACATAAAAAAATTGCTAAAATTCCAGTTGAAATTTTTTCAAAGTCCCTGAAAAGTTTTCCAATTTTGTCCCAATTCTTCCCATTCCCATTGAAACTTTTAAAATCCCTCTCAAAATTGTTGAAATTCTCTTGAAGCTTTTAAAATTCTCTCTAGAATTTTCAAAATCCATGGCCACATGTTTACAATTTCACGTCAAAAAATGGCTAAAATTCCAGTTGAAATTTTTTCAAAGTCCCTTAAAAAATTTCCAATTTTTGTCCCAATTCTTCCCATTCCCATTGAAACTTTTCAAATCCCTCTCAAAATTGTTGAAATTCTCTTGAAGCTTTTAAAATTCTCTCTAGAATTTTCAAAATCCATGGCCACATGTTTACAATTTCACATCAAAAAATGGCTAAAATTCCAGTTGAAATTTTTTCAAAGTCCCTTAAAAATTTTCCAATTTTTGTCCCAATTCTTCCCATTCCCATTGAAACTTTTCAAATCCCTCTCAAAATTGTTGAAATTCTGTTGAAGCTTTTAAAATTCTCTCTAGAATTTTCAAAATCCATGGCCACATGTTTACAATTTCACATAAAAAAATTGCTAAAATTCCAGTTGAAATTTTTTCAAAGTCCCTGAAAAGTTTTCCAATTTTTGTCCCAATTCTTCCCATTCCCATTGAAACTTTTCAAATCCCTCTCAAAATTGTTGAAATTCTCTTGAAGCTTTTAAAATTCTCTCTAGAATTTTCAAAATCCATGGCCACATGTTTACAATTTCACATAAAAAAATGGCTAAAATTCCAGTTGAAATTTTTTCAAAGTCCCTTAAAAATTTTCCAATTTTTGTCCCAATTCTTCCCATTCCCATTGAAACTTTTCAAATCCCTCTCAAAATTGTTGAAATTCTCTTGAAGCTTTTAAAATTCTCTCTAGAATTTTCAAAATCCATGGCCACATGTTTACAATTTCACGTCATAAAATTGCTAAAATTCCAGTTGAAATTTTTTCAAAGTCCCTTAAAAATTTCCAATTTTTGTCCCAATTCTTCCCATTCCCATTGAAACTTTTCAAATCCCTCTCAAAATTGTTGAAATTCTCTTGAAGCTTTTAAAATTCTCTCTAGAATTTTCAAAATCCATGTCCACATGTTTACAATTTCACGTCAAAAAATGGCTAAAATTCCAGTTGAAATTTTTTCAAAGTCCCTTAAAAATTTTCCAATTTTTGTCCCAATTCTTCCCATTCCCATTGAAACTTTTCAAATCCCTCTCAAAATTGTTGAAATTCTCTTGAAGCTTTTAAAATTCTCTCTAGAATTTTCAAAATCCATGGCCACATGTTTACAATTTCACGTCAAAAAATGGCTAAAATTCCAGTTGAAATTTTTTCAAAGTCCCTTAAAAATTTTCCAATTTTTGTCCCAATTCTTCCCATTCCCATTGAAACTTTTCAAATCCCTCTCCAAATTGTTGAAATTCTCTTGAAGCTTTTAAAATTCTCTCTAGAATTTTCAAAATCCATGGCCACATGTTTACAATTTCACATAAAAAAATGGCTAAAATTTCAGTTGAAATTTTTTCAAAGTCCCTTAAAAATTTTCCAATTTTTGTCCCAATTCTTCCCATTCCCATCGAAACTTTTCAAATCCCTCTCAAAATTGTAGAAATTCTGTTAAAGCTTTTAAAATTCTCTCTAGAATTTTCAAAATCCATGTCCACATGTTTACAATTTCACGTCAAAAAATGGCTAAAATTCCAGTTGAAATTTTTTCAAAGTCCCTTAAAAGTTTTCCAATTTTAGTCCCAATTCTTCCCATTCCCATTGAAACTTTTCAAATCCCTCTCAAAATTGTTGAAATTCTCTTGAAGCTTTTAAAATTCTCTCTAGAATTTTCAAAATCCATGTCCACATGTTTACAATTTCACGTCAAAAAATGGCTAAAATTCCAGTTGAAATTTTTTCAAAGTCCCTTAAAAATTTTCCAATTTTTGTCCCAATTCTTCCCATTCCCATTGAAACTTTTCCAATCCCTCTCAAAATTGTTGAAATTCTCTTGAAGCTTTTAAAATTCTCTCTAGAATTTTCAAAATCCATGGCCACATGTTTACAATTTCACGTAACAAAATGGCTAAAATTCCAGTTGAAATTTTTTCAAAGTCCCTTAAAAATTTTCCAATTTTTGTCCCAATTCTTCCCATTCCCATTGAAACTTTTCAAATCCCTCTCAAAATTGTTGAAATTCTGTTGAAGCTTTTAAAATTCTCTCTAGAATTTTCAAAATCCATGGCCACATGTTTACAATTTCACATAAAAAAATGGCTAAAATTCCAGTTGAAATTTTTTCAAAGTCCCTTAAAAATTTTCCAATTTTTGTCCCAATTCTTCCCATTCCCATTGAAACTTTTCAAATCCCTCTCAAAATTGTTGAAATTCTGTTGAAGCTTTTAAAATTCTCTCTAGAATTTTCAAAATCCACTTCAACATGTTTACAATTTCACGTCAAAAAATGGCTAAAATTCCAGTTGAAATTTTTTCAAAGTCCCTTAAAAATTTTCCAATTTTTGTCCCAATTCTTCCCATTCCCATTGAAACTTTTCAAATCCCTCTCAAAATTGTTGAAATTCTGTTGAAGCTTTTAAAATTCTCTCTAGAATTTTCAAAATCCATGGCCACATGTTTACAATTTCACGTAAGAAAATTGCTAAAATTCCAGTTGAAATTTTTTCAAAGTCCCTTAAAAATTTTCCAATTTTTGTCCCAATTCTTCCCATTCCCATTGAAACTTTTCAAATCCCTCTCAAAATTGTTGAAATTCTCTTGAAGCTTTTAAAATTCTCTCTAGAATTTTCAAAATCCATGGCCACATGTTTACAATTTCACGTAACAAAATGGCTAAAATTCCAGTTGAAATTTTTTCAAAGTCCCTTCAAAATTTTCCAATTTTTGTCCCAATTCTTCCCATTCCCATTGAAACTTTTCAAATCCCTCTCAAAATTGTTGAAATTCTCTTGAAGCTTTTAAAATTCTCTCTAGAATTTTCAAAATCCATGTCCACATGTTTACAATTTCATGTCAAAAAATGGCTAAAATTCCAGTTGAAATTTTTTCAAAGTCCCTTAAAAATTTTCCAATTTTTGTCCCAATTCTTCCCATTCCCATTGAAACTTTTCAAATCCCTCTCAAAATTGTTGAAATTCTCTTGAAGCTTTTAAAATTCTCTCTAGAATTTTCAAAATCCATGGCCACATGTTTACAATTTCACGTCAAAAAATGGCTAAAATTCCAGTTGAAATTTTTTCAAAGTCCCTTAAAAATTTTCCAATTTTTGTCCCAATTCTTCCCATTCCCATTGAAACTTTTCAAATCCCTCTCAAAATTGTTTAAATTCTGTTGAAGCTTTTAAAATTCTCTCTAGAATTTTCAAAATCCATGTCCACATGTTTACAATTTCACATCAAAAATGGCTAAAATTCCAGTTGAAATTTTTTCAAAGTCCCTTAAAAATTTTCCAATTTTTGTCCCAATTCTTCCCATTCCCATTGAAACTTTTCAAATCCCTCTCAAAATTGTTGAAATTCTCTTGAAGCTTTTAAAATTCTCTCTAGAATTTTCAAAATCCATGGCCACATGTTTACAATTTCACGTCAAAAAATGGCTAAAATTCCAGTTGAAATTTTTTCAAAGTCCCTTAAAAATTTTCCAATTTTTGTCCCAATTCTTCCCATTCCCATTGAAACTTTTCAAATCCCTCTCAAAATTGTTGAAATTCTCTTGAAGCTTTTAAAATTCTCTCTAGAATTTTCAAAATCCATGGCCACATGTTTACAATTTCACATAAAAAAATGGCTAAAATTCCAGTTGAAATTTTTTCAAAGTCCCTTAAAAATTTTCCAATTTTTGTCCCAATTCTTCCCATTCCCATTGAAACTTTTCAAATCCCTCTCAAAATTGTTGAAATTCTCTTGAAGCTTTTAAAATTCTCTCTAGAATTTTCAAAATCCATGGCCACATGTTTACAATTTCACATCAAAAAATGGCTAAAATTCCAGTTGAAATTTTTTCAAAGTCCCTTAAAAATTTTCCAATTTTTGTCCCAATTCTTCCCATTCCCATTGAAACTTTTCAAATCCCTCTCAAAATTGTTGAAATTCTCTTGAAGCTTTTAAAATTCTCTCTAGAATTTTCAAAATCCACTTCAACATGTTTACAATTTCACGTCAAAAAATGGCTAAAATTCCAGTTGAAATTTTTTCAAAGTCCCTTAAAAATTTTCCAATTTTTGTCCCAATTCTTCCCATTCCCATTGAAACTTTTCAAATCCCTCTCAAAATTGTTGAAATTCTCTTGAAGCTTTTAAAATTCTCTCTAGAATTTTCAAAATCCATGGCCACATGTTTACAATTTCACGTCAAAAAATGGCTAAAATTCCAGTTGAAATTTTTTCAAAGTCCCTGAAAAATTTTCCAATTTTTGTCCCAATTCTTCCCATTCCCATTGAAACTTTTCAAATCCCTCTCAAAATTGTTGAAATTCTCTTGAAGCTTTTAAAATTCTCTCTAGAATTTTCAAAATCCATGGCCACATGTTTACAATTTCACGTCAAAAAATGGCTAAAATTCCAGTTGAAATTTTTTCAAAGTCCCTTAAAAATTTTCCAATTTTTGTCCCAATTCTTCCCATTCCCATTGAAACTTTTCAAATCCCTCTCAGAATTGTTGAAATTCTGTTGAAGCTTTTAAAATTCTCTCTAGAATTTTCAAAATCCATGGCCACATGTTTACAATTTCACGTCAAAAAATGGCTAAAATTCCAGTTGAAATATTTTCAAAGTCCCTTCAAAATTTTCCAATTTTTCTCCCAATTCTTCCCATTCCCATTGAAACTTTTCAAATCCCTCTCAAAATTGTTGAAATTCTCTTGAAGCTTTTAAAATTCTCTCTAGAATTTTCAAAATCCATGTCCACATGTTTACAATTTCACATCAAAAAATGGCTAAAATTCCAGTTGAAATTTTTTCAAAGTCCCTTAAAAATTTTCCAATTTTTGTCCCAATTCTTCCCATTCCCATTGAAACTTTTCCAATCCCTCTCAAAATTGTTGAAATTCTCTTGAAGCTTTTAAAATTCTCTCTAGAATTTTCAAAATCCATGGCCACATGTTTACAATTTCACGTCAAAAAATGGCTAAAATTCCAGTTGAAATTTTTTCAAAGTCCCTTAAAAATTTTCCAATTTTTGTCCCAATTCTTCCCATTCCCATTGAAACTTTTCAAATCCCTCTCAAAATTGTTTAAATTCTGTTGAAGCTTTTAAAATTCTCTCTAGAATTTTCAAAATCCATGTCCACATGTTTACAATTTCACATCAAAAAATGGCTAAAATTCCAGTTGAAATTTTTTCAAAGTCCCTTAAAAATTTTCCAATTTTTGTCCCAATTCTTCCCATTCCCATTGAAACTTTTCCAATCCCTCTCAAAATTGTTGAAATTCTCTTGAAGCTTTTAAAATTCTCTCTAGAATTTTCAAAATCCATGGCCACATGTTTACAATTTCACATCAAAAAATGGCTAAAATTCCAGTTGAAATTTTTTCAAAGTCCCTTAAAAATTTTCCAATTTTTGTCCCAATTCTTCCCATTCCCATTGAAACTTTTCAAATCCCTCTCAAAATTGTTGAAATTCTCTTGAAGCTTTTAAAATTCTCTCTAGAATTTTCAAAATCCACTTCAACATGTTTACAATTTCACGTCAAAAAATGGCTAAAATTCCAGTTGAAATTTTTTCAAAGTCCCTTCAAAATT
Source organism: Streptopelia decaocto (assembly GCF_964273445.1). Lineage (NCBI taxonomy): Eukaryota > Metazoa > Chordata > Aves > Columbiformes > Columbidae > Streptopelia > Streptopelia decaocto. The sequence continues at coordinate 21,542 of NW_028116960.1, read as the reverse complement.
TTCCAATTTTTGTCCCAATTCTTCCCATTCCCATTGAAACTTTTCAAATCCCTCTCAAAATTGTTGAAATTCTCTTGAAGCTTTTAAAATTCTCTCTAGAATTTTCAAAATCCATGGCCACATGTTTACAATTTCACGTCAAAAATGGCTAAAATTCCAGTTGAAATTTTTTCAAAGTCCCTTAAAAATTTTCCAATTTTTGTCCCAATTCTTCCCATTCCCATTGAAACTTTTCAAATCCCTCTCCAAATTGTTGAAATTCTCTTGAAGCTTTTAAAATTCTCTCTAGAATTTTCAAAATCCATGGCCACATGTTTACAATTTCACATCAAAAAATGGCTAAAATTCCAGTTGAAATTTTTTCAAAGTCCCTTAAAAATTTTCCAATTTTTGTCCCAATTCTTCCCATTCCCATTGAAACTTTTCAAATCCCTCTCAAAATTGTTGAAATTCTCTTGAAGCTTTTAAAATTCTCTCTAGAATTTTCAAAATCCACTTCAACATGTTTACAATTTCACGTCAAAAAATGGCTAAAATTCCAGTTGAAATTTTTTCAAAGTCCCTTAAAAATTTTCCAATTTTTGTCCCAATTCTTCCCATTCCCATTGAAACTTTTCAAATCCCTCTCAAAATTGTTGAAATTCTCTTGAAGCTTTTAAAATTCTCTCTAGAATTTTCAAAATCCATGGCCACATGTTTACAATTTCACGTCAAAAAATGGCTAAAATTCCAGTTGAAATTTTTTCAAAGTCCCTTCAAAATTTTCCAATTTTTGTCCCAATTCTTCCCATTCCCATTGAAACTTTTCAAATCCCTCTCAAAATTGTTGAAATTCTCTTGAAGCTTTTAAAATTCTCTCTAGAATTTTCAAAATCCATGGCCACATGTTTACAATTTCACGTCAAAAAATGGCTAAAATTCCAGTTGAAATTTTTTCAAAGTCCCTTAAAAATTTTCCAATTTTTGTCCCAATTCTTCCCATTCCCATTGAAACTTTTCAAATCCCTCTCAGAATTGTTGAAATTCTGTTGAAGCTTTTAAAATTCTCTCTAGAATTTTCAAAATCCATGGCCACATGTTTACAATTTCACGTCAAAAAATGGCTAAAATTCCAGTTGAAATATTTTCAAAGTCCCTTCAAAATTTTCCAATTTTTCTCCCAATTCTTCCCATTCCCATTGAAACTTTTCAAATCCCTCTCAAAATTGTTGAAATTCTCTTGAAGCTTTTAAAATTCTCTCTAGAATTTTCAAAAACCATGGCCACATGTTTACAATTTCACATCAAAAAATGGCTAAAATTCCAGTTGAAATTTTTTCAAAGTCCCTTAAAAATTTTCCAATTTTTGTCCCAATTCTTCCCATTCCCATTGAAACTTTTCAAATCCCTCTCAAAATTGTTGAAATTCTCTTGAAGCTTTTAAAATTCTCTCTAGAATTTTCAAAATCCATGGCCACATGTTTACAATTTCACGTCAAAAAATGGCTAAAATTCCAGTTGAAATTTTTTCAAAGTCCCTTAAAAATTTTCCAATTTTTGTCCCAATTCTTCCCATTCCCATTGAAACTTTTCAAATCCCTCTCAAAATTGTTTAAATTCTGTTGAAGCTTTTAAAATTCTCTCTAGAATTTTCAAAATCCATGTCCACATGTTTACAATTTCACATCAAAAAATGGCTAAAATTCCAGTTGAAATTTTTTCAAAGTCCCTTAAAAATTTTCCAATTTTTGTCCCAATTCTTCCCATTCCCATTGAAACTTTTCCAATCCCTCTCAAAATTGTTGAAATTCTCTTGAAGCTTTTAAAATTCTCTCTAGAATTTTCAAAATCCATGGCCACATGTTTACAATTTCACGTCAAAAAATGGCTAAAATTCCAGTTGAAATTTTTTCAAAGTCCCTTAAAAATTTTCCAATTTTTGTCCCAATTCTTCCCATTCCCATTGAAACTTTTCAAATCCCTCTCAAAATTGTTGAAATTCTCTTGAAGCTTTTAAAATTCTCTCTAGAATTTTCAAAATCCATGGCCACATGTTTACAATTTCACATCAAAAAATGGCTAAAATTCCAGTTGAAATTTTTTCAAAGTCCCTTAAAAATTTTCCAATTTTTGTCCCAATTCTTCCCATTCCCATTGAAACTTTTCAAATCCCTCTCAAAATTGTTGAAATTCTCTTGAAGCTTTTAAAATTCTCTCTAGAATTTTCAAAATCCACTTCAACATGTTTACAATTTCACGTCAAAAAATGGCTAAAATTCCAGTTGAAATTTTTTCAAAGTCCCTTCAAAATTTTCCAATTTTTGTCCCAATTCTTCCCATTCCCATTGAAACTTTTCAAATCCCTCTCAAAATTGTTGAAATTCTCTTGAAGCTTTTAAAATTCTCTCTAGAATTTTCAAAATCCATGGCCACATGTTTACAATTTCACGTCAAAAAATGGCTAAAATTCCAGTTGAAATTTTTTCAAAGTCCCTTCAAAATTTTCCAATTTTTGTCCCAATTCTTCCCATTCCCATTGAAACTTTTCAAATCCCTCTCAAAATTGTTGAAATTCTCTTGAAGCTTTTAAAATTCTCTCTAGAATTTTCAAAATCCATGTCCACATGTTTACAATTTCACGTCAAAAAATTGCTAAAATTCCAGTTGAAATTTTTTCAAAGTCCCTTAAAAATTTTCCAATTTTTGTCCCAATTCTTCCCATTCCCATTGAAACTTTTCAAATCCCTCTCAAAATTGTTGAAATTCTCTTGAAGCTTTTAAAATTCTCTCTAGAATTTTCAAAATCCATGGCCACATGTTTACAATTTCACGTCAAAAAATGGCTAAAATTCCAGTTGAAATATTTTCAAAGTCCCTTCAAAATTTTCCAATTTTTCTCCCAATTCTTCCCATTCCCATTGAAACTTTTCAAATCCCTCTCAAAATTGTTGAAATTCTGTTGAAGCTTTTAAAATTCTCTCTAGAATTTTCAAAATCCATGGCCACATGTTTACAATTTCACATCAAAAAATGGCTAAAATTCCAGTTGAAATTTTTTCAAAGTCCCTTAAAAATTTTCCAATTTTTGTCCCAATTCTTCCCATTCCCATTGAAACTTTTCAAATCCCTCTCAAAATTGTTGAAATTCTCTTGAAGCTTTTAAAATTCTCTCTAGAATTTTCAAAATCCATGGCCACATGTTTACAATTTCACGTCAAAAAATGGCTAAAATTCCAGTTGAAATTTTTTCAAAGTCCCTTAAAAATTTTCCAATTTTTGTCCCAATTCTTCCCATTCCCATTGAAACTTTTCAAATCCCTCTCAAAATTGTTGAAATTCTCTTGAAGCTTTTAAAATTCTCTCTAGAATTTTCAAAATCCATGTCCACATGTTTACAATTTCACATCAAAAAATGGCTAAAATTCCAGTTGAAATTTTTTCAAAGTCCCTTAAAAATTTTCCAATTTTTGTCCCAATTCTTCCCATTCCCATTGAAACTTTTCCAATCCCTCTCAAAATTGTTGAAATTCTCTTGAAGCTTTTAAAATTCTCTCTAGAATTTTCAAAATCCATGGCCACATGTTTACAATTTCACGTCAAAAAATGGCTAAAATTCCAGTTGAAATTTTTTCAAAGTCCCTTAAAAATTTTCCAATTTTTGTCCCAATTCTTCCCATTCCCATTGAAACTTTTCAAATCCCTCTCAAAATTGTTGAAATTCTCTTGAAGCTTTTAAAATTCTCTCTAGAATTTTCAAAATCCATGGCCACATGTTTACAATTTCACGTCAAAAAATGGCTAAAATTCCAGTTGAAATTTTTTCAAAGTCCCTTAAAAATTTTCCAATTTTTGTCCCAATTCTTCCCATTCCCATTGAAACTTTTCAAATCCCTCTCAAAATTGTTGAAATTCTCTTGAAGCTTTTAAAATTCTCTCTAGAATTTTCAAAATCCATGTCCACGTGTTTACAATTTCACGTCAAAAAATGGCTAAAATTCCAGTTGAAATTTTTTCAAAGTCCCTTAAAAATTTTCCAATTTTTGTCCCAATTCTTCCCATTCCCATTGAAACTTTTCAAATCCCTCTCAAAATTGTTGAAATTCTCTTGAAGCTTTTAAAATTCTCTCTAGAATTTTCAAAATCCATGGCCACATGTTTACAATTTCACGTCAAAAAATGGCTAAAATTCCAGTTGAAATTTTTTCAAAGTCCCTTCAAAATTTTCCAATTTTTGTCCCAATTCTTCCCATTCCCATTGAAACTTTTCAAATCCCTCTCAAAATTGTTGAAATTCTCTTGAAGCTTTTAAAATTCTCTCTAGAATTTTCAAAATCCATGGCCACATGTTTACAATTTCACATAAAAAAATGGCTAAAATTCCAGTTGAAATTTTTTCAAAGTCCCTTAAAAATTTTCCAATTTTTGTCCCAATTCTTCCCATTCCCATTGAAACTTTTCAAATCCCTCTCAAAATGGTTGAAATTCTCTTGAAGCTTTTAAAATTCTCTCTAGAATTTTCAAAATCCATGGCCACATGTTTACAATTTCACGTCAAAAAATGGCTAAAATTCCAGTTGAAATTTTTTCAAAGTCCCTTAAAAATTTTCCAATTTTTGTCCCAATTCTTCCCATTCCCATTGAAACTTTTCAAATCCCTCTCAAAATTGTTGAAATTCTGTTGAAGCTTTTAAAATTCTCTCTAGAATTTTCAAAATCCATGTCCACATGTTTACAATTTCACGTCAAAAAATGGCTAAAATTCCAGTTGAAATTTTTTCAAAGTCCCTTAAAAATTTTCCAATTTTTGTCCCAATTCTTCCCATTCCCATTGAAACTTTTCAAATCCCTCTCAAAATTGTTGAAATTCTGTTGAAGCTTTTAAAATTCTCTCTAGAATTTTCAAAATCCATGTCCACATGTTTACAATTTCATGTCAAAAAATTGCTAAAATTCCAGTTGAAATTTTTTCAAAGTCCCTTAAAAATTTTCCAATTTTTGTCCCAATTCTTCCCATTCCCATTGAAACTTTTCAAATCCCTCTCAAAATTGTTGAAATTCTCTTGAAGCTTTTAAAATTCTCTCTAGAATTTTCAAAATCCATGGCCACATGTTTACAATTTCACGTCAAAAAATGGCTAAAATTCCAGTTGAAATTTTTTCAAAGTCCCTTAAAAATTTTCCAATTTTTGTCCCAATTCTTCCCATTCCCATTGAAACTTTTCAAATCCCTCTCAAAATTGTTGAAATTCTCTTGAAGCTTTTAAAATTCTCTCTAGAATTTTCAAAATCCATGGCCACATGTTTACAATTTCACATCAAAAAATGGCTAAAATTCCAGTTGAAATTTTTTCAAAGTCCCTTAAAAATTTTCCAATTTTTGTCCCAATTCTTCCCATTCCCATTGAAACTTTATAAATCCCTCTCAAAATTGTTGAAATTCTCTTGAAGCTTTTAAAATTCTCTCTAGAATTTTCAAAATCCATGGCCACATGTTTACAATTTCACGTCAAAAAATGGCTAAAATTCCAGTTAAATTTTTTCAAAGTCCCTTAAAAATTTTCCAATTTTTGTCCCAATTCTTCCCATTCCCATTGAAACTTTTCAAATCCCTCTCAAAATTGTTGAAATTCTCTTGAAGCTTTTAAAATTCTCTCTAGAATTTTCAAAATCCATGGCCACATGTTTACAATTTCACGTCAAAAAATGGCTAAAATTCCAGTTGAAATTTTTTCAAAGTCCCTTCAAAATTTTCCAATTTTTGTCCCAATTCTTCCCATTCCCATTGAAACTTTTCAAATCCCTCTCAAAATTGTTGAAATTCTCTTGAAGCTTTTAAAATTCTCTCTAGAATTTTCAAAATCCATGGCCACATGTTTACAATTTCACGTCAAAAAATGGCTAAAATTCCAGTTGAAATTTTTTCAAAGTCCCTTCAAAATTTTCCAATTTTTGTCCCAATTCTTCCCATTCCCATTGAAACTTTTCAAATCCCTCTCAAAATTGTTGAAATTCTCTTGAAGCTTTTAAAATTCTCTCTAGAATTTTCAAAATCCGTGGCCACATGTTTACAATTTCACATAAAAAAATGGCTAAAATTCCAGTTGAAATTTTTTCAAAGTCCCTTAAAAATTTTCCAATTTTTGTCCCAATTCTTCCCATTCCCATTGAAACTTTTCAAATCCCTCTCAAAATTGTTGAAATTCTGTTGAAGCTTTTAAAATTCTCTCTAGAATTTTCAAAATCCATGTCCACATGTTTACAATTTCATGTCAAAAAATTGCTAAAATTCCAGTTGAAATTTTTTCAAAGTCCCTTAAAAATTTTCCAATTTTTGTCCCAATTCTTCCCATTCCCATTGAAACTTTTCAAATCCCTCTCAAAATTGTTGAAATTCTCTTGAAGCTTTTAAAATTCTCTCTAGAATTTTCAAAATCCATGGCCACATGTTTACAATTTCACGTCAAAAAATGGCTAAAATTCCAGTTGAAATTTTTTCAAAGTCCCTTCAAAATTTTCCAATTTTTGTCCCAATTCTTCCCATTCCCATTGAAACTTTTCAAATCCCTCTCAAAATTGTTGAAATTCTCTTGAAGCTTTTAAAATTCTCTCTAGAATTTTCAAAATCCATGGCCACATGTTTACAATTTCACGTCAAAAAATGGCTAAAATTCCAGTTGAAATTTTTTCAAAGTCCCTTCAAAATTTTCCAATTTTTGTCCCAATTCTTCCCATTCCCATTGAAACTTTTCAAATCCCTCTCAAAATTGTTGAAATTCTCTTGAAGCTTTTAAAATTCTCTCTAGAATTTTCAAAATCCGTGGCCACATGTTTACAATTTCACATAAAAAAATGGCTAAAATTCCAGTTGAAATTTTTTCAAAGTCCCTTAAAAATTTTCCAATTTTTGTCCCAATTCTTCCCATTCCCATTGAAACTTTTCAAATCCCTCTCAAAATTGTTGAAATTCTGTTGAAGCTTTTAAAATTCTCTCTAGAATTTTCAAAATCCATGTCCACATGTTTACAATTTCATGTCAAAAAATTGCTAAAATTCCAGTTGAAATTTTTTCAAAGTCCCTTAAAAATTTTCCAATTTTTGTCCCAATTCTTCCCATTCCCATTGAAACTTTTCAAATCCCTCTCAAAATTGTTGAAATTCTCTTGAAGCTTTTAAAATTCTCTCTAGAATTTTCAAAATCCATGGCCACATGTTTACAATTTCACATCAAAAAATGGCTAAAATTCCAGTTGAAATTTTTTCAAAGTCCCTTAAAAATTTTCCAATTTTTGTCCCAATTCTTCCCATTCCCATTGAAACTTTTCAAATCCCTCTCAAAATTGTTGAAATTCTCTTGAAGCTTTTAAAATTCTCTCTAGAATTTTCAAAATCCATGGCCACATGTTTACAATTTCACGTCAAAAAATGGCTAAAATTCCAGTAGAAATTTTTTCAAAGTCCCTTAAAAATTTTCCAATTTTTGTCCCAATTCTTCCCATTCCCATTGAAACTTTTCAAATCCCTCTCAAAATTGTTGAAATTCTCTTGAAGCTTTTAAAATTCTCTCTAGAATTTTCAAAATCCATGGCCACATGTTTACAATTTCACGTCAAAAAATGGCTAAAATTCCAGTTGAAATTTTTTCAAAGTCCCTTAAAAATTTTCCAATTTTTGTCCCAATTCTTCCCATTCCCATTGAAACTTTTCAAATCCCTCTCAAAATTGTTGAAATTCTCTTGAAGCTTTTAAAATTCTCTCTAGAATTTTCAAAATCCATGGCCACATGTTTACAATTTCACGTCAAAAAATGGCTAAAATTCCAGTTGAAATTTTTTCAAAGTCCCTTAAAAATTTTCCAATTTTTGTCCCAATTCTTCCCATTCCCATTGAAACTTTTCAAATCCCTCTCAAAATTGTTGAAATTCTGTTGAAGCTTTTAAAATTCTCTCTAGAATTTTCAAAATCCATGTCCACATGTTTACAATTTCACGTCAAAAAATGGCTAAAATTCCAGTTGAAATTTTTTCAAAGTCCCTTAAAAATTTTCCAATTTTTGTCCCAATTCTTCCCATTCCCATTGAAACTTTTCAAATCCCTCTCAAAATTGTAGAAATTCTCTTGAAGCTTTTAAAATTCTCTCTAGAATTTTCAAAATCCATGGCCACATGTTTACAATTTCACGTCAAAAAATGGCTAAAATTCCAGTTGAAATTTTTTCAAAGTCCCTTCAAAATTTTCCAATTTTTGTCCCAATTCTTCCCATTCCCATTGAAACTTTTCAAATCCCTCTCCAAATTGTTGAAATTCTGTTGAAGCTTTTAAAATTCTCTCTAGAATTTTCAAAATCCATGTCCACATGTTTACAATTTCACGTCAAAAAATGGCTAAAATTCCAGTTGAAATTTTTTCAAAGTCCCTTAAAAATTTTCCAATTTTTGTCCCAATTCTTCCCATTCCCATTGAAACTTTTCAAATCCCTCTCAAAATTGTTGAAATTCTCTTGAAGCTTTTAAAATTCTCTCTAGAATTTTCAAAATCCATGGCCACATGTTTACAATTTCACATAAAAAAATGGCTAAAATTCCAGTTGAAATTTTTTCAAAGTCCCTTCAAAATTTTCCAATTTTTGTCCCAATTCTTCCCATTCCCATTGAAACTTTTCAAATCCCTCTCAAAATTGTTGAAATTCTCTTGAAGCTTTTAAAATTCTCTCTAGAATTTTCAAAATCCATGTCCACATGTTTACAATTTCACATCAAAAAATTGCTAAAGTTCCAGTTGAAATTTTTTCAAAGTCCCTTAAAAATTTTCCAATTTTTGTCCCAATTCTTCCCATTCCCATTGAAACTTTTCAAATCCCTCTCAAAATTGTTGAAATTCTGTTAAAGCTTTTAAAATTCTCTCTAGAATTTTCAAAATCCATGGCCACATGTTTACAATTTCACATCAAAAAATTGCTAAAATTCCAGTTGAAATTTTTTCAAAGTCCCTTAAAAATTTTCCAATTTTTGTCCCAATTCTTCCCATTCCCATTGAAACTTTTCAAATCCCTCTCAAAATTGTTGAAATTCTCTTGAAGCTTTTAAAATTCTCTCTAGAATTTTCAAAATCCATGGCCACATGTTTACAATTTCACGTCAAAAAATGGCTAAAATTCCAGTTGAAATTTTTTCAAAGTCCCTTAAAAATTTTCCAATTTTTGTCCCAATTCTTCCCATTCCCATTGAAACTTTTCAAATCCCTCTCAAAATTGTTGAAATTCTGTTGAAGCTTTTAAAATTCTCTCTAGAATTTTCAAAATCCATGTCCACATGTTTACAATTTCACGTCAAAAAATGGCTAAAATTCCAGTTGAAATTTTTTCAAAGTCCCTTAAAAATTTTCCAATTTTTGTCCCAATTCTTCCCATTCCCATTGAAACTTTTCAAATCCCTCTCAAAATTGTTGAAATTCTCTTGAAGCTTTTAAAATTCTCTCTAGAATTTTCAAAGTCCATGGCCACATGTTTACAATTTCACGTCAAAAAATGGCTAAAATTCCAGTTGAAATTTTTTCAAAGTCCCTTAAAAATTTTCCAATTTTTGTCCCAATTCGTCCCATTCCCATTGAAACTTTTCAAATCCCTCTCAAAATTGTTGAAATTCTGTTGAAGCTTTTAAAATTCTCTCTAGAATTTTCAAAATCCATGTCCACATGTTTACAATTTCACGTCAAAAAATGGCTAAAATTCCAGTTGAAATTTTTTCAAAGTCCCTTAAAAATTTTCCAATTTTTGTCCCAATTCTTCCCATTCCCATTGAAACTTTTCAAATCCCTCTCAAAATTGTTGAAATTCTCTTGAAGCTTTTAAAATTCTCTCTAGAATTTTCAAAATCCATGTCCACATGTTTACAATTTCACGTCAAAAAATGGCTAAAATTCCAGTTGAAATTTTTTCAAAGTCCCTTAAAAATTTTCCAATTTTTGTCCCAATTCTTCCCATTCCCATTGAAACTTTTCAAATCCCTCTCAAAATTGTTGAAATTCTCTTGAAGCTTTTAAAATTCTCTCTAGAATTTTCAAAATCCATGGCCACATGTTTACAATTTCACGTCAAAAAATTGCTGAAATTCCAGTTGAAATTTTTTCAAAGTCCCTTAAAAATTTTCCAATTTTTGTCCCAATTCTTCCCATTCCCATTGAAACTTTTCAAATCCCTCTCAAAATTGTTGAAATTCTGTTGAAGCTTTTAAAATTCTCTCTAGAATTTTCAAAATCCATGGCCACATGTTTACAATTTCACGTCAAAAAATGGCTAAAATTCCAGTTGAAATTTTTTCAAAGTCCCTTAAAAATTTTCCAATTTTTGTCCCAATTCTTCCCATTCCCATTGAAACTTTTCAAATCCCTCTCAAAATTGTTGAAATTCTCTTGAAGCTTTTAAAATTCTCTCTAGAATTTTCAAAATCCATGGCCACATGTTTACAATTTCACGTCAAAAAATTGCTGAAATTCCAGTTGAAATTTTTTCAAAGTCCCTTAAAAATTTTCCAATTTTTGTCCCAATTCTTCCCATTCCCATTGAAACTTTTCAAATCCCTCTCAAAATTGTTGAAATTCTGTTGAAGCTTTTAAAATTCTCTCTAGAATTTTCAAAATCCATGGCCACATGTTTACAATTTCACGTCAAAAAATGGCTAAAATTCCAGTTGAAATTTTTTCAAAGTCCCTTAAAAATTTTCCAATTTTTGTCCCAATTCTTCCCATTCCCATTGAAACTTTTCAAATCCCTCTCAAAATTGTTGAAATTCTCTTGAAGCTTTTAAAATTCTCTCTAGAATTTTCAAAATCCATGGCCACATGTTTACAATTTCACATAAAAAAATGGCTAAAATTCCAGTTGAAATTTTTTCAAAGTCCCTTAAAAATTTTCCAATTTTTGTCCCAATTCTTCCCATTCCCATTGAAACTTTTCAAATCCCTCTCAAAATTGTTGAAATTCTGTTGAAGCTTTTAAAATTCTCTCTAGAATTTTCAAAATCCATGTCCACATGTTTACAATTTCACATCAAAAAATGGCTAAAATTCCAGTTGAAATTTTTTCAAAGTCCCTTAAAAATTTTCCAATTTTTGTCCCAATTCTTCCCATTCCCATTGAAACTTTTCAAATCCCTCTCAAAATTGTTGAAATTCTGTTGAAGCTTTTAAAATTCTCTCTAGAATTTTCAAAATCCACTTCAACATGTTTACAATTTCACGTCAAAAAATTGCTGAAATTCCAGTTGAAATTTTTTCAAAGTCCCTTAAAAATTTTCCAATTTTTGTCCCAATTCTTCCCATTCCCATTGAAACTTTTCAAATCCCTCTCAAAATTGTTGAAATTCTCTTGAAGCTTTTAAAATTCTCTCTAGAATTTTCAAAGTCCATGGCCACATGTTTACAATTTCACGTCAAAAAATTGCTAAAATTCCAGTTGAAATTTTTTCAAAGTCCCTTAAAAATTTTCCAATTTTTGTCCCAATTCTTCCCATTCCCATTGAAACTTTTCAAATCCCTCTCAAAATTGTTGAAATTCTGTTAAAGCTTTTAAAATTCTCTCTAGAATTTTCAAAATCCATGTCCACATGTTTACAATTTCACGTCAAAAAATGGCTAAAATTCCAGTTGAAATTTTTTCAAAGTCCCTTAAAAATTTTCCAATTTTTGTCCCAATTCTTCCCATTCCCATTGAAACTTTTCAAATCCCTCTCAAAATTGTTGAAATTCTCTTGAAGCTTTTAAAATTCTCTCTAGAATTTTCAAAATCCATGTCCACATGTTTACAATTTCACATAAAAAAATGGCTAAAATTCCAGTTGAAATTTTTTCAAAGTCCCTTCAAAATTTTCCAATTTTTGTCCCAATTCTTCCCATTCCCATTGAAACTTTTCAAATCCCTCTCAAAATTGTTGAAATTCTCTTGAAGCTTTTAAAATTCTCTCTAGAATTTTCAAAATCCATGTCCACATGTTTACAATTTCACGTCAAAAAATGGCTAAAATTCCAGTTGAAATTTTTTCAAAGTCCCTTAAAAATTTTCCAATTTTTGTCCCAATTCTTCCCATTCCCATTGAAACTTTTCAAATCCCTCTCAAAATTGTAGAAATTCTGTTAAAGCTTTTAAAATTCTCTCTAGAATTTTCAAAATCCATGTCCACATGTTTACAATTTCACATAAAAAAATGGCTAAAATTCCAGTTGAAATTTTTTCAAAGTCCCTTAAAAATTTTCCAATTTTTGTCCCAATTCTTCCCATTCCCATTGAAACTTTTCAAATCCCTCTCAAAATTGTTGAAATTCTCTTGAAGCTTTTAAAATTCTCTCTAGAATTTTCAAAATCCATGGCCACATGTTTACAATTTCACGTCAAAAAATGGCTAAAATTCCAGTTGAAATTTTTTTCAAAGTCCCTGAAAAATTTTCCAATTTTTGTCCCAATTCTTCCCATTCCCATTGAAACTTTTCAAATCCCTCTCAAAATTGTTGAAATTCTCTTGAAGCTTTAAAAATTCTCTCTAGAATTTTCAAAATCCATGTCCACATGTTTACAATTTCACGTCAAAAAATGGCTAAAATTCCAGTTGAAATTTTTTCAAAGTCCCTTCAAAATTTTCCAATTTTTGTCCCAATTCTTCCCATTCCCATTGAAACTTTTCAAATCCCTCTCCAAATTGTTGAAATTCTCTTGAAGCTTTTAAAATTCTCTCTAGAATTTTCAAAATCCATGTCCACATGTTTACAATTTCACGTCAAAAAATGGCTAAAATTCCAGTTGAAATTTTTTCAAAGTCCCTTAAAAATTTTCCAATTTTTGTCCCAATTCTTCCCATTCCCATTGAAACTTTTCAAATCCCTCTCAAAATTGTTGAAATTCTCTTGAAGCTTTTAAAATTCTCTCTAGAATTTTCAAAATCCACTTCAACATGTTTACAATTTCACGTCAAAAAATTGCTGAAATTCCAGTTGAAATTTTTTCAAAGTCCCTTAAAAATTTTCCAATTTTTGTCCCAATTCTTCCCATTCCCATTGAAACTTTTCAAATCCCTCTCAACATTGTTGAAATTCTCTTGAAGCTTTTAAAATTCTCTCTAGAATTTTCAAAATCCATTTCCACATGTTTACAATTTCACGTCAAAAAATTGCTAAAATTCCAGTTGAAATTTTTTCAAAGTCCCTTAAAAATTTTCCAATTTTTGTCCCAATTCTTCCCATTCCCATTGAAACTTTTCAAATCCCTCTCAAAATTGTTGAAATTCTCTTGAAGCTTTTAAAATTCTCTCTAGAATTTTCAAAATCCATGTCCACATGTTTACAATTTCACGTCAAAAAATGGCTAAAATTCCAGTTGAAATTTTTTCAAAGTCCCTTAAAAATTTTCCAATTTTTGTCCCAATTCTTCCCATTCCCATTGAAACTTTTCAAATCCCTCTCAAAATTGTTGAAATTCTCTTGAAGCTTTTAAAATTCTCTCTAGAATTTTCAAAGTCCATGGCCACATGTTTACAATTTCACGTCAAAAAATGGCTAAAATTCCAGTTGAAATTTTTTCAAAGTCCCTTCAAAATTTTCCAATTTTTGTCCCAATTCTTCCCATTCCCATTGAAACTTTTCAAATCCCTCTCAAAATTGTTGAAATTCTCTTGAAGCTTTTAAAATTCTCTCTAGAATTTTCAAAATCCATGTCCACATGTTTACAATTTCACGTCAAAAAATGGCTAAAATTCCAGTTGAAATTTTTTCAAAGTCCCTTAAAAATTTTCCAATTTTTGTCCCAATTCTTCCCATTCCCATTGAAACTTTTCAAATCCCTCTCAAAATTGTTGAAATTCTCTTGAAGCTTTTAAAATTCTCTCTAGAATTTTCAAAATCCATGTCCACATGTTTACAATTTCACATAAAAAAATGGCTAAAATTCCAGTTGAAATTTTTTCAAAGTCCCTTAAAAATTTTCCAATTTTTGTCCCAATTCTTCCCATTCCCATTGAAACTTTTCAAATCCCTCTCAAAATTGTTGAAATTCTCTTGAAGCTTTTAAAATTCTCTCTAGAATTTTCAAAATCCATGGCCACATGTTTACAATTTCACGTCAAAAAATGGCTAAAATTCCAGTTGAAATTTTTTCAAAGTCCCTTAAAAATTTTCCAATTTTTGTCCCAATTCTTCCCATTCCCATTGAAACTTTTCAAATCCCTCTCAAAATTGTTGAAATTCTGTTGAAGCTTTTAAAATTCTCTCTAGAATTTTCAAAATCCATGTCCACATGTTTACAATTTCACGTCAAAAAATGGCTAAAATTCCAGTTGAAATTTTTTCAAAGTCCCTTAAAAATTTTCCAATTTTTGTCCCAATTCTTCCCATTCCCATTGAAACTTTTCAAATCCCTCTCAAAATTGTTGAAATTCTCTTGAAGCTTTTAAAATTCTCTCTAGAATTTTCAAAATCCATGTCCACATGTTTACAATTTCACATAAAAAAATGGCTAAAATTCCAGTTGAAATTTTTTCAAAGTCCCTTAAAAATTTTCCAATTTTTGTCCCAATTCTTCCCATTCCCATTGAAACTTTTCAAATCCCTCTCAAAATTGTTGAAATTCTCTTGAAGCTTTTAAAATTCTCTCTAGAATTTTCAAAATCCATGGCCACATGTTTACAATTTCACGTCAAAAAATGGCTAAAATTCCAGTTGAAATTTTTTCAAAGTCCCTTCAAAATTTTCCAATTTTTGTCCCAATTCTTCCCATTCCCATTGAAACTTTTCAAATCCCTCTCAAAATTGTAGAAATTCTGTTAAAGCTTTTAAAATTCTCTCTAGAATTTTCAAAATCCATGGCCACATGTTTACAATTTCACATAAAAAAAATGGCTAAAATTCCAGTTGAAATTTTTTCAAAGTCCCTTAAAAATTTTCCAATTTTTGTCCCAATTCTTCCCATTCCCATTGAAACTTTTCAAATCCCTCTCAAAATTGTTGAAATTCTCTTGAAGCTTTTAAAATTCTCTCTAGAATTTTCAAAATCCACTTCAACATGTTTACAATTTCACGTCAAAAAATTGCTGAAATTCCAGTTGAAATTTTTTCAAAGTCCCTTAAAAATTTTCCAATTTTTGTCCCAATTCTTCCCATTCCCATTGAAACTTTTCAAATCCCTCTCAAAATTGTTGAAATTCTCTTGAAGCTTTTAAAATTCTCTCTAGAATTTTCAAAGTCCATGGCCACATGTTTACAATTTCACGTCAAAAAATTGCTAAAATTCCAGTTGAAATTTTTTCAAAGTCCCTTAAAAATTTTCCAATTTTTGTCCCAATTCTTCCCATTCCCATTGAAACTTTTCAAATCCCTCTCAAAATTGTTGAAATTCTCTTGAAGCTTTTAAAATTCTCTCTAGAATTTTCAAAATCCATGTCCACATGTTTACAATTTCACGTCAAAAAATGGCTAAAATTCCAGTTGAAATTTTTTCAAAGTCCCTTAAAAATTTTCCAATTTTTGTCCCAATTCTTCCCATTCCCATTGAAACTTTTCAAATCCCTCTCAAAATTGTTGAAATTCTCTTGAAGCTTTTAAAATTCTCTCTAGAATTTTCAAAATCCATGTCCACATGTTTACAATTTCACGTCAAAAAATGGCTAAAATTCCAGTTGAAATTTTTTCAAAGTCCCTTAAAAATTTTCCAATTTTTGTCCCAATTCTTCCCATTCCCATTGAAACTTTTCAAATCCCTCTCAAAATTGTTGAAATTCTCTTGAAGCTTTTAAAATTCTCTCTAGAATTTTCAAAATCCATGTCCACATGTTTACAATTTCACGTCAAAAAATGGCTAAAATTCCAGTTGAAATTTTTTCAAAGTCCCTTAAAAATTTTCCAATTTTTGTCCCAATTCTTCCCATTCCCATTGAAACTTTTCAAATCCCTCTCAAAATTGTAGAAATTCTGTTAAAGCTTTTAAAATTCTCTCTAGAATTTTCAAAATCCATGGCCACATGTTTACAATTTCACATAAAAAAAATGGCTAAAATTCCAGTTGAAATTTTTTCAAAGTCCCTTAAAAATTTTCCAATTTTTGTCCCAATTCTTCCCATTCCCATTGAAACTTTTCAAATCCCTCTCAAAATTGTTGAAATTCTCTTGAAGCTTTTAAAATTCTCTCTAGAATTTTCAAAATCCATGGCCACATGTTTACAATTTCACGTCAAAAAATGGCTAAAATTCCAGTTGAAATTTTTTCAAAGTCCCTGAAAAATTTTCCAATTTTTGTCCCAATTCTTCCCATTCCCATTGAAACTTTTCAAATCCCTCTCAAAATTGTTGAAATTCTCTTGAAGCTTTTAAAATTCTCTCTAGAATTTTCAAAATCCATGGCCACATGTTTACAATTTCACGTCAAAAAATGGCTAAAATTCCAGTTGAAATTTTTTCAAAGTCCCTGAAAAATTTTCCAATTTTTGTCCCAATTCTTCCCATTCCCATTGAAACTTTTCAAATCCCTCTCAAAATTGTAGAAATTCTGTTGAAGCTTTAAAAATTCTCTCTAGAATTTTCAAAATCCATGTCCACATGTTTACAATTTCACGTCAAAAAATGGCTAAAATTCCAGTTGAAATTTTTTCAAAGTCCCTTAAAAATTTTCCAATTTTTGTCCCAATTCTTCCCATTCCCATTGAAACTTTTCAAATCCCTCTCCAAATTGTTGAAATTCTCTTGAAGCTTTTAAAATTCTCTCTAGAATTTTCAAAATCCATGGCCACATGTTTACAATTTCACGTCAAAAAATGGCTAAAATTCCAGTTGAAATTTTTTCAAAGTCCCTTAAAAATTTTCCAATTTTTGTCCCAATTCTTCCCATTCCCATTGAAACTTTTCAAATCCCTCTCAAAATTGTTGAAATTCTGTTAAAGCTTTTAAAATTCTCTCTAGAATTTTCAAAATCCATGTCCACATGTTTACAATTTCACGTCAAAAAATGGCTAAAATTCCAGTTGAAATTTTTTCAAAGTCCCTTAAAAATTTTCCAATTTTTGTCCCAATTCTTCCCATTCCCATTGAAACTTTTCAAATCCCTCTCAAAATTGTTGAAATTCTCTTGAAGCTTTTAAAATTCTCTCTAGAATTTTCAAAATCCATGTCCACATGTTTACAATTTCACATAAAAAAATGGCTAAAATTCCAGTAGAAATTTTTTCAAAGTCCCTTAAAAATTTTCCAATTTTTGTCCCAATTCTTCCCATTCCCATTGAAACTTTTCAAATCCCTCTCAAAATTGTTGAAATTCTCTTGAAGCTTTTAAAATTCTCTCTAGAATTTTCAAAATCCATGTCCACATGTTTACAATTTCACGTCAAAAAATGGCTAAAATTCCAGTTGAAATTTTTTCAAAGTCCCTTAAAAATTTTCCAATTTTTGTCCCAATTCTTCCCATTCCCATTGAAACTTTTCAAATCCCTCTCAAAATTGTAGAAATTCTGTTAAAGCTTTTAAAATTCTCTCTAGAATTTTCAAAATCCATGGCCACATGTTTACAATTTCACATAAAAAAAATGGCTAAAATTCCAGTTGAAATTTTTTCAAAGTCCCTTAAAAATTTTCCAATTTTTGTCCCAATTCTTCCCATTCCCATTGAAACTTTTCAAATCCCTCTCAAAATTGTTGAAATTCTCTTGAAGCTTTTAAAATTCTCTCTAGAATTTTCAAAATCCATGGCCACATGTTTACAATTTCACGTCAAAAAATGGCTAAAATTCCAGTTGAAATTTTTTCAAAGTCCCTGAAAAATTTTCCAATTTTTGTCCCAATTCTTCCCATTCCCATTGAAACTTTTCAAATCCCTCTCAAAATTGTAGAAATTCTGTTGAAGCTTTAAAAATTCTCTCTAGAATTTTCAAAATCCATGTCCACATGTTTACAATTTCACGTCAAAAAATGGCTAAAATTCCAGTTGAAATTTTTTCAAAGTCCCTTAAAAATTTTCCAATTTTTGTCCCAATTCTTCCCATTCCCATTGAAACTTTTCAAATCCCTCTCCAAATTGTTGAAATTCTCTTGAAGCTTTTAAAATTCTCTCTAGAATTTTCAAAATCCATGGCCACATGTTTACAATTTCACGTCAAAAAATGGCTAAAATTCCAGTTGAAATTTTTTCAAAGTCCCTTAAAAATTTTCCAATTTTTGTCCCAATTCTTCCCATTCCCATTGAAACTTTTCAAATCCCTCTCAAAATTGTTGAAATTCTCTTGAAGCTTTTAAAATTCTCTCTAGAATTTTCAAAATCCACTTCAACATGTTTACAATTTCACGTCAAAAAATTGCTGAAATTCCAGTTGAAATTTTTTCAAAGTCCCTTAAAAATTTTCCAATTTTTGTCCCAATTCTTCCCATTCCCATTGAAACTTTTCAAATCCCTCTCAAAATTGTTGAAATTCTCTTGAAGCTTTTAAAATTCTCTCTAGAATTTTCAAAATCCATGTCCACATGTTTACAATTTCACGTCAAAAAATGGCTAAAATTCCAGTTGAAATTTTTTCAAAGTCCCTTAAAAATTTTCCAATTTTTGTCCCAATTCTTCCCATTCCCATTGAAACTTTTCAAATCCCTCTCAAAATTGTTGAAATTCTCTTGAAGCTTTTAAAATTCTCTCTAGAATTTTCAAAATCCATGTCCACATGTTTACAATTTCACGTCAAAAAATTGCTAAAATTCCAGTTGAAATTTTTTCAAAGTCCCTTAAAAATTTTCCAATTTTTGTCCCAATTCTTCCCATTCCCATTGAAACTTTTCAAATCCCTCTCAAAATTGTTGAAATTCTCTTGAAGCTTTTAAAATTCTCTCTAGAATTTTCAAAATCCATGGCCACATGTTTACAATTTCACGTCAAAAAATTGCTGAAATTCCAGTTGAAATTTTTTCAAAGTCCCTTAAAAATTTTCCAATTTTTGTCCCAATTCTTCCCATTCCCATTGAAACTTTTCAAATCCCTCTCAAAATTGTTGAAATTCTCTTGAAGCTTTTAAAATTCTCTCTAGAATTTTCAAAGTCCATGGCCACATGTTTACAATTTCACGTCAAAAAATGGCTAAAATTCCAGTTGAAATTTTTTCAAAGTCCCTTAAAAATTTTCCAATTTTTGTCCCAATTCTTCCCATTCCCATTGAAACTTTTCAAATCCCTCTCAAAATTGTTGAAATTCTGTTGAAGCTTTTAAAATTCTCTCTAGAATTTTCAAAATCCACTTCAACATGTTTACAATTTCACGTCAAAAAATTGCTGAAATTCCAGTTGAAATTTTTTCAAAGTCCCTTAAAAATTTTCCAATTTTTTTCCCAATTCTTCCCATTCCCATTGAAACTTTTCAAATCCCTCTCAAAATTGTTGAAATTCTCTTGAAGCTTTTAAAATTCTCTCTAGAATTTTCAAAATCCATGTCCACATGTTTACAATTTCACGTCAAAAAATGGCTAAAATTCCAGTTGAAATTTTTTCAAAGTCCCTTAAAAATTTTCCAATTTTTGTCCCAATTCTTCCCATTCCCATTGAAACTTTTCAAATCCCTCTCAAAATTGTTGAAATTCTCTTGAAGCTTTTAAAATTCTCTCTAGAATTTTCAAAATCCATGTCCACATGTTTACAATTTCACGTCAAAAAATGGCTAAAATTCCAGTTGAAATTTTTTCAAAGTCCCTTAAAAATTTTCCAATTTTTGTCCCAATTCTTCCCATTCCCATTGAAACTTTTCAAATCCCTCTCAAAATTGTTGAAATTCTCTTGAAGCTTTTAAAATTCTCTCTAGAATTTTCAAAATCCATGTCCACATGTTTACAATTTCACGTCAAAAAATGGCTAAAATTCCAGTTGAAATTTTTTCAAAGTCCCTTCAAAATTTTCCAATTTTTGTCCCAATTCTTCCCATTCCCATTGAAACTTTTCAAATCCCTCTCAAAATTGTAGAAATTCTCTTGAAGCTTTTAAAATTCTCTCTAGAATTTTCAAAATCCATGGCCACATGTTTACAATTTCACATAAAAAAATGGCTAAAATTCCAGTTGAAATTTTTTCAAAGTCCCTGAAAAGTTTTCCAATTTTTGTCCCA
Organism: Streptopelia decaocto; assembly: GCF_964273445.1. Classification (NCBI taxonomy): domain Eukaryota; kingdom Metazoa; phylum Chordata; class Aves; order Columbiformes; family Columbidae; genus Streptopelia; species Streptopelia decaocto. Next base: position 1,468 of record NW_028116960.1, on the reverse strand, counting down.
ATTCTTCCCATTCCCATTGAAACTTTTCAAATCCCTCTCAAAATTGTTGAAATTCTCTTGAAGCTTTTAAAATTCTCTCTAGAATTTTCAAAATCCATGGCCACATGTTTACAATTTCACGTCAAAAAATGGCTAAAATTCCAGTTGAAATTTTTTCAAAGTCCCTTAAAAATTTTCCAATTTTTGTCCCAATTCTTCCCATTCCCATTGAAACTTTTCAAATCCCTCTCAAAATTGTTGAAATTCTCTTGAAGCTTTTAAAATTCTCTCTAGAATTTTCAAAATCCATGGCCACATGTTTACAATTTCACGTCAAAAAATGGCTAAAATTCCAGTTGAAATTTTTTCAAAGTCCCTTAAAAATTTTCCAATTTTTGTCCCAATTCTTCCCATTCCCATTGAAACTTTTCAAATCCCTCTCAAAATTGTTGAAATTCTCTTGAAGCTTTTAAAATTCTCTCTAGAATTTTCAAAATCCATGGCCACATGTTTACAATTTCACGTCAAAAAATGGCTAAAATTCCAGTTGAAATTTTTTCAAAGTCCCTTAAAAATTTTCCAATTTTTGTCCCAATTCTTCCCATTCCCATTGAAACTTTTCCAATCCCTCTCAAAATTGTTGAAATTCTCTTGAAGCTTTTAAAATTCTCTCTAGAATTTTCAAAATCCATGGCCACATGTTTACAATTTCACGTCAAAAAATGGCTAAAATTCCAGTTGAAATTTTTTCAAAGTCCCTTAAAAATTTTCCAATTTTTGTCCCAATTCTTCCCATTCCCATTGAAACTTTTCAAATCCCTCTCAAAATTGTTGAAATTCTGTTGAAGCTTTTAAAATTCTCTCTAGAATTTTCAAAATCCATGTCCACATGTTTACAATTTCACGTCAAAAAATGGCTAAAATTCCAGTTGAAATTTTTTCAAGGTCCGTAAAAATTTTCCAATTTTTGTCCCAATTCTTCCCATTCCCATTGAAACTTTTCAAATCCCTCTCAAAATTGTAGAAATTCTCTTGAAGCTTTTAAAATTCTCTCTAGAATTTTCAAAATCCATGGCCACATGTTTACAATTTCACGTCAAAAAATGGCTAAAATTCCAATTGAAATTTTTTCAAAGTCCCTTCAAAATTTTCCAATTTTTGTCCCAATTCTTCCCATTCCCATTGAAACTTTTCAAATCCCTCTCCAAATTGTTGAAATTCTCTTGAAGCTTTTAAAATTCTCTCTAGAATTTTCAAAATCCATGTCCACATGTTTACAATTTCACATAAAAAAATGGCTAAAATTCCAGTTGAAATTTTTTCAAAGTCCCTTAAAAATTTTCCAATTTTTGTCCCAATTCTTCCCATTCCCATTGAAACTTTTCAAATCCCTCTCAAAATTGTTGAAATTCTCTTGAAGCTTTTAAAATTCTCTCTAGAATTTTCAAAATCCACTTCAACATGTTTACAATTGCACGTCAAAAAATTG